>NC_048566.1:74977461-75027461 GCF_013265735.2 Oncorhynchus mykiss | reverse complement strand
TTCAGACAAAAGTCATGCACCGAACAATATGTTAAATGTGATCAGTAGCAGATTAACATGAACGTCAAAACCTTGCCAAGATACTCAAAGACAATGCTGTCAGATTACAATTGGTTTCCAGGAAGATCATAAACCAACATTAGATATTTTTTGAGGAAAGACAATATTAATAACAAGAACTCCATCAAAGCATCTTGTTAACCTTTCTTACACCTCCCATGAAAGACAAGACTGGCGACTATAAACATTGTATATGTATAGTTACTATCATTAACCAATTGTTCTAAAAAAAAAGCACAACAGTTATTTTAGAGAAGCCTAACTAATTTGATGAAACATATACTATATACTTACTGTTTCATGTGGCATGGGGTTAAATCCACAGAGGTTGCAGACAGTGTTCTTGCATTCTGTGCAGGTGTTGTAGTTGGGAGGGTCCTTGGAGCCCTTGTTGAGTTCCACCTTGCAGAGTGGACAGGTAGATTGGCCTGCTTTGGGTGCTGGTTGGGAGGATGCTGTACCCTTTGGAGGAGCTGATGGGGGTTTGTCCACTTTGGCATGTACTGATGGGGGGACATTGGCCTTCTGGGGATGCGCTGCTTTCTTCTCCTCTGCTTTCTGAGCAGCAGGTAGTTTGGTCTCCTTTGCAGGGGGCATCTTGGGGGAGGTCTGGGCCAGTGCAGACATCTTGGGGGAAGCTGGCGGTGTGGTGCGGGGCTCGTCCTGAACAACTGATGTTATCAAAGTGGAGGCAGAGCTGAAGATGGACGAGCCAAAGCCAAACATCTTCCCAGACACTGACTCTTCAGGCTTTGAGGAGGCAGACTGAGATTTGGGACCTCCAAAGCCAAATAAGCCTCCTGATTCCTGCTTGGGGGGTTGCTTTGTGGCTGGGAAGGCACTACTCTCCCTACGCCCAGGGCTGGGCTGCTGTGGGGGTTTATGAGGTTCTGATGTTCTCCGATTCTCCAGTGGAGCCTTCTGAGCAGGCACTGGGCTTGCCGGATTTTGAGTGTCTGCTGCAGTAGCAGCTTCAACTATTGATATATCAGGCTCTGATTTTGGTGCCTCTGCTGAGGGCTGTCCTTGTTGTTGTAGAGTCTTCTGTTGTGGAGGTTGTTGGACAAGTGTTGGAGTCGGTCTGTCCACTGGCTTCTGGTCCTGCTGGCAAACCACTGTCGGGGATACCTCCTTCTTCTGTGACGAGCCTGCTGCTGGGGTCTCTTTCACTAAAGCAGGAGTCATAGACACCTTGGGGGAAGCTGGAGGTGTGGTGCGGTGCTCATCCTGAACAGCTGAGGTGATCAAAGTGGATGCAGAGCTGAAGATAGAGGAGCCAAAGCCAAGCATCTTCCCAGACACTGAGTCTTCAGGCTTTGACTGAGCAGGCTGAGATTTAGCCCCACCAAAGCCAAAGAAGCCTCCTGACTCCTGCTTGGGGGGCTGGGCCTGTGGTGGTGGTACAGATTTAGCATAAGAGGCTCCACCTTTTGGAAGCTGTTGTTGAGGCTTCCCAGGCTCTCCTTTCGGTGTCCCTGATAGAGGCTGACGTTGTTGCTCGTGTTGTTGTGGAGTCTCTTGGTGTGGAGGGTGTTGGACAGGGGTTGGAGTTGATTTGTCCACTGGCGTTTTGTCCTGCTGTGAAGCCACTGCTGGAGATAATTCCTTCTGTGGTGACCCTGGTGCTGAGTTCTTCTTCTCTTTCTCTGAAGCAGGAGTCATTGGCTCATTTAGGGGAGCAGTTTCGAGGTCTGGCTTTGGAGCTTGCTGGGGCTGTACTTGTTGGGATGCCTTTGAAGCAGGCTGTTGCAGTGGAGGAGTTAGCTTTTCTGGCTGCTGTACAGGTGTAGCAGCTCCACTGGTTTTGGGTGTGGCTGGAATTGGTTGGTCCACTGGTTTCTGTACAATTATAGGTTCTTGATTCTCCTTCTCAGCCAGAGCAGGTGAAGCTTGTTTCTTTTGTGAGGATCCTAGTGGTGGGGTCTCCTCCTTTTTGTCTGCATTTGGTGCTGGGGTTCCAGCGGGAAATGGTGTCTCCTGAAGTACAGTGGGTGGAGTGATCTCTTGTTGGCCAGCCGCAGGTACTGGGATCTCTTCCTTCTGGGGTTTAGCTGGAGCTGGAGTCGGCTTTGGAGATGCAGCAGGTGTGACAATCTCCTTTTGAAGTGCAACAGGTGTAGAGACTATGCTGGGCAACGGTTGGGATTTCATCATGGGAGGTCCTGGGGGTTCCACTGCTCCGAGTGCTCTCTGCATCTGGCAGGTCAGACAGAGCCATTCCTTCACCTGAAATAAAATAACAGTGTTGATAAAAAAATAACTAAAAATAATAATAACATTAATAATATATCTCATCTTAGTTGCTATTTAAATACTGCATACTACCTGTGACAAACATACAAAACAACTGTCTTATGCTCTAAATCTAAAGACGCTAAAAAAATTATCATAATTATATCACAGCGTATTAATACAATTCCTTAAGATCTAAAATTAGATCACAACATCTATATAGAGTGTCTTCATAGACCTAAAATCCTCATGGTTTTTCCTCTCATTGTTTGTGAACCTAAATTTTAAAGCCTGATGCATATTCGATAGGTATCTAGCTAGACACATGGGCTCCGATGAGATACATTTTAGTTTGAAACAATTTGATGCAATTGGGGTCGCTGGAAAAGATTCAATGAGTTAACAATTGTTGCATACACACATTCATTTTAAATTCTAAATTCAAATTGTCTGCTGATGGAGAGCTGGGCCTCTCTGAGCTGGATCTGTCGAAGCAGACTCCTTCCTCTCTGTGTGTGTGTGTGTGTGTGTGTGTGTGTGTGTGTGTGTGCGTGCGTGCGTGCGTGCGTGCGTGTGTGTGTGTGTGTGCGTGTTTGTGTGTGTGTTTGTGTGTGTGTGTGTGTGTGTGTGTGTGAGAGGGAGAGTGTGTGTGTGTGTGTGTGTGCAAGTGTTTTTAAATTCTGTATACCTATGTTCTATGTACTATGAAGGCATCTGACCTGAGCCATAAGGGAGACTAGGCATATACCACCCCACTACCACTATCAGCGGGGCAATGAAGCATGTTTTTTGTCCCTCCACTTTGGTTCTGAAATCAACATCACCCACTGATTAACTTGGAATTATTGCAGATTAAGTGTTTGAGCTAGTCATGTATTAATATTGACTGTAAAAAAAAATTGCTGTGGCAAAGCCAATGAATATGTAGCACAACTTTGGATTTCACCCCCATCTCAAAACCAGATGGTTTTGACTGTTTGGAAGTTTTTACTGAGTGAGCTTCTCTTCACGCTAAGGGCATGCCTCGCAAAAGGGATTGGTGGCCTCGTTATGAAATTATCAACTTTACCATGTAAACTCAGCAAAAAAAGAAACGTCCTCTCTATGAACTGTGTTTATATTCAGCAAACTTAACATGTGTAAATATTTGTATGTACATAACAACAATCAACAACTGAGACATAAACTGAACAAGTTTACAGAAATGGAACTAACAGAAATGGAATAATGTGTCCCTGAACAAAGGGGGGGGTGGGTCAAAATCAAAAGTAATAGTCAGTGTCTGGTGTGGCCACCAGCTGCATTAAGTACGGCAGTGGATCTCCTCCTCATGGACTGCACCAGATTTGCCCGTTCTGCTGTGAGATGTTACCCCACTCTTCCACCAAGGCACCTGCAAGTTCCCGGACATTTCTGGGGGGAATGGCCCTAGCCCTCACCCTCCGATCCAACAGGTCCCAGGCGTGCTCAATGGGATTGAGATCCGGGATCTTCGCTGGCCATGGCAGAAGACTGATGTTCATGTCTTGCAGGAAATCACGCATAGAACAAGCAGCATGGCTGGAGCCATTGTCATGCTGGAGGGTAATGTCAGGATGAGCCTGCAGGAAGGGTACCACATGAGGGAGGAGGATGTCTTCCCTGTAACGCACAGTGTTGAGATTGCCTGCAATGACAACAAGCTCAGTCCGATCATGCTGTGACACACCGCCCCAGACCATGACGGACCCTCCACCTCCAAATCGATCCCGCTCCAGAGTACGGGCCTTGGTGTAACGCTCGTTCCTTCGACGATAAACTCAAATCCGACCATCTCTGCCATAAATCCCTGCAGATTATCAATACCATAGTGCTCGAGTCATTCCACATTCATTTTATTATATGAGACAAAACTGTGACTCGTCAGTGAAGAGCACTTTTTGCCAGTCCTGTCTGGTCCAGCGACGCTGGGTTTGTGCCCATAGGTAACGTTGTTGCCGGTGATGTCTGGTGAGGAACTGCCTTACAACAGGCCTACAAGCCCTCAGTTCAGCCTCTCTCAGAATATTGAGGACTGTCAGAGCGCTGATGGAGGGATTGTGCGTTCCTGGTGTAACCCGGGCAGTTGTTGTTGCCATCCTGTACCTGTCCCTCAGGCGTGATGTTCGGATATACCGATCCTGGCAGGTGTTGTTACACGTGGTATGCCACTGCGAGGATGATCAGCTCTCCGTCCTGTCTCCCTGTAGCACTGTCTTAGGCGTCTCACAGTACGGACATTGCAATTTATTGCCCTGGCCACATCTGCAGTCCTCATGCCTCCTTGCAGCATGCCTAAGGCACGTTCACGCAGATGAGCAGGGACCCTGGGCATCTTTCTTGTGGTGTTTTTCAGAGTCAGTAGAAAGGCCTCTTAGTGTCCTAAGTTTTTATAACGGTGACCTTGATTGCCTACCGCCTGTAAGCTGTTAGTGTATTAATGAACGTTCCACAGGTGCATGTTCAAAAATTGTTCATGGTTCATTGAACAAGAATGGGAAACTGTGTTCAAACCCTTTACAATGAAGATCTGTGAAGTTATTTGGATTTTTACAAATTATCTTTGAAAGACAGGGTCCTGAAAAAGGGACGTTTCTGTTTTTGCTGAGTTTAAATCTAAAAATGACCATACTGATTGTTTAAAGTAAAACAACCAAAACAAAGCTGGGCAGAGTGTGCAGTTTAAATAGGCTACTAACATTGCCTGGGGTTGTTTGGCATGCAAAATTACTTATCGATCAATGACTGTCAACACACTTACATGCAGTTCCACACTGAACAAGAGAGGACGCATCAGTTGTTACAAGATAAGATATCTTTTCAGACGGTAGAAAGAATGTAATATGAGCAAAAAATACTTGTGAACCATGAATTCATAACCTTAGAATCTATTTTTTGAACGATGCATGCTACATTTGGATTGGTTTGGGATCCGTGGACTGATGCACTTGCATCTTGAACATGGAATCAGGGGCCGATGCGTTTCGGTGAATGTTACATCCCTAGCATATTCTGTAGAATATGGGAGCCACAATGTACTCCAAACCCCTTCAGACAAAAGTCATGCACCGAACAATATGTTAAATGTGATCAGTAGCAGATGAACATGAATGTAAAAACCTTGCCAAGATACTCAAAGACAATGCTGTCAGATTACAATTGGTTTCCAGGAAGATCATAAACCAACATTAGATATTTTTTGAGGAAAGACAATATTAATAACAAGAACTCCATCAAAGCATCTTGTTAACCTTTCTTACACCTCCCATGAAAGACAAGACTGGCGACTATAAACATTGTATATGTATAGTTACTATCATTAACCAATTGTTCTAAAAAAAAAGCACAACAGTTATTTTAGAGAAGCCTAACTAATTTGATGAAACATATACTATATACTTACTGTTTCATGTGGCATGGGGTTAAATCCACAGAGGTTGCAGACAGTGTTCTTGCATTCTGTGCAGGTGTTGTAGTTGGGAGGGTCCTTGGAGCCCTTGTTGAGTTCCACCTTGCAGAGTGGACAGGTAGATTGGCCTGCTTTGGGTGCTGGTTGGGAGGATGCTGTACCCTTTGGAGGAGCTGATGGGGGTTTGTCCACTTTGGCATGTACTGATGGGGGGACATTGGCCTTCTGGGGATGAGCTGCTTTCTTCTCCTCTGCTTTCTGAGCAGCAGGTAGTTTGGTCTCCTTTGCAGGGGGCATCTTGGGGGAGGTCTGGGCCAGTGCAGACATCTTGGGGGAAGCTGGCGGTGTGGTGCGGGGCTCGTCCTGAACAACTGATGTTATCAAAGTGGAGGCAGAGCTGAAGATGGACGAGCCAAAGCCAAACATCTTCCCAGACACTGACTCTTCAGGCTTTGAGGAGGCAGACTGAGATTTGGGACCGCCAAAGCCAAATAAGCCTCCTGATTCCTGCTTGGGGGGTTGCTTTGTGGCTGGGAAGGCACTACTCTCCCTACGCCCAGGGCTGGGCTGCTGTGGGGGTTTATGAGGTTCTGATGTTCTCCGATTCTCCAGTGGAGCCTTCTGAGCAGGCACTGGGCTTGCCGGATTTTGAGTGTCTGCTGCTGTAGCAGCTTCAACTATTGATATATCAGGCTCTGATTTTGGTGCCTCTGCTGAGGGCTGTCCTTGTTGTTGTAGAGTCTTCTGTTGTGGAGGTTGTTGGACAAGTGTTGGAGTCGGTCTGTCCACTGGCTTCTGGTCCTGCTGGCAAACCACTGTCGGGGATACCTCCTTCTTCTGTGACGAGCCTGCTGCTGGGGTCTCTTTCACTAAAGCAGGAGTCATAGACACCTTGGGGGAAGCTGGAGGTGTGGTGCGGTGCTCATCCTGAACAGCTGAGGTGATCAAAGTGGATGCAGAGCTGAAGATAGAGGAGCCAAAGCCAAGCATCTTACCAGACACTGAGTCTTCAGGCTTTGACTGAGCAGGCTGAGATTTAGCACCACCAAAGCCAAAGAAGCCTCCTGACTCCTGCTTGGGGGGCTGGGCCTGTGGCGGTGGTACAGATTTTGCATAAGAGGCTCCACCTTTTGGAAGCTGTTGTTGAGGCTTCCCAGGCTCTCCTTTCGGTGTCCCTGTTAGAGGCTGACGTTGTTGCTCTTGTTGTTGTGGAGTCTCTTGGTGTGGAGGGTGTTGGACAGGGGTTGGAGTTGATTTGTCCACTGGCGTTTTGTCCTGCTGTGAAGCCAAAGCTGGAGATAATTCCTTCTGTGGTGACCTTGGTGCTGGATTCTTCTTCTCTTTCTCTGAAGCAGGAGTCATTGGCTCATTTAGGGAAGCAGTTTCGAGATCTGGCTTTGGAGCTTGCTGGGGCTGTACTTGTTGGGATGCCTTTGAAGCAGGCTGTTGCAGTGGAGGAGTTTGCTTTTCTGGCTGCTGTACAGGTGTAGCAGCTCCACTGGTTTTGGGTGTGGCTGTAATTGGTTGGTCCACTGGTTTCTGTACAATTATAGGTTCTTGATTCTCCTTCTCAGCCAGAGCAGGTGAAGCTTGTTTCTTTTGTGAGGATCCTAGTGGTGGGGTCTCCTCCTTTTTGTCTGCATTTGGTGCTGGGGTTCCAGCGGGAAATGGTGTCTCCTGAAGTACAGTGGGTGGAGTGATCTCTTGTTGGCCAGCCGCAGGTACTGGGATCTCCTCCTTCTGGGGTTTAGCTGGAGCTGGAGTCGGCTTTGGAGATGCAGCAGGTGTGACAATCTCCTTTTGAAGTGCAACAGGTGTAGAGACTATGCTGGGCAACGGTTGGGATTTCATCATGGGAGGTCCTGGGGGTTCCACTGCTCCAAGTGCTCTCTGCATCTGGCAGGTCAGACAGAGCCATTCCTTCACCTGAAATAAAATAACAGTGTTGATAAAAAAATAACTAAAAATAATAATAACATTAATAATATATCTCATTTTAGTTGCTATTTAAATGCTGCATACTGCCTGTGACAAACATACAAAACAACTGTCTCATGCTCTAAATCTAAAGATACTAAAAAAATTATAATAATTATATCACAGCGTATTAATACAATTCCTTAAGATCTAAAATTAGATCACAACATCTATATAGAGTGTCTTCATAGACCTAAAATCCTCATGGTTTTTCCTCTCATTGTTTGTGAACCTACATTTTAAAGCCTGATGCATATTCGATAGGTATCTAGCTAGACACATGGGCTCCGATGAGATACATTTTAGTTTGAAACAATTTGATGCAATTGGGGTCGCTGGAAAAGATTCAATGAGTTAACAATTGTTGCATACACACATTCATTTTAAATTCTAAATTCAAATTGTCTGCTGATGGAGAGCTGGGCCTCTCTGAGCTGGATCTGTCGAAGCAGACTCCTTCCTCTCTGTGTGTGTGTGTGTGTGTGTGTGTGTGTGTGCGTGCGTGCGTGCGTGCGTGTGTGTGTGTGTGTGTGTGTGTGCGTGTTTGTGTGTGTGTTTGTGTGTGTGTGTGTGTGTGTGTGTGTGAGAGGGAGAGTGTGTGTGTGTGTGTGTGCAAGTGTTTTTAAATTCTGTATACCTATGTTCTATGTACTATGAAGGCATCTGACCTGAGCCATAAGGGAGACTAGGCATATACCACCCCACTACCACTATCAGCGGGGCAATGAAGCATGTTTTTTTGTCCCTCCACTTTGGTTCTGAAATCAACATCACCCACTGATTAACTTGGAATTATTGCAGATTAAGTGTTTGAGCTAGTCATGTATTAATATTGACTGTAAAAAAAAATTGCTGTGGCAAAGCCAATGAATATGTAGCACAACTTTGGATTTCACCCCCATCTCAAAACCAGATGGTTTTGACTGTTTGGAAGTTTTTACTGAGTGAGCTTCTCTTCACGCTAACGGCATGCCTCGCAAAAGGGATTGGTGGCCTCGTTATGAAATTATCAACTTTACCATGTAAACTCAGCAAAAAAAGAAACGTCCTCTCTATGAACTGTGTTTATATTCAGCAAACTTAACATGTGTAAATATTTGTATGTACATAACAACAATCAACAACTGAGACATAAACTGAACAAGTTTACAGAAATGGAACTAACAGAAATGGAATAATGTGTCCCTGAACAAAGGGGGGGGGGGGGTCAAAATCAAAAGTAATAGTCAGTGTCTGGTGTGGCCACCAGCTGCATTAAGTACGGCAGTGGATCTCCTCCTCATGGACTGCACCAGATTTGCCCGTTCTGCTGTGAGATGTTACCCCACTCTTCCACCAAGGCACCTGCAAGTTCCCGGACATTTCTGGGGGGAATGGCCCTAGACCTCACCCTCCGATCCAACAGGTCCAAGACGTGCTCAATGTGATTGAGATCCGGGATCTTCGCTGGCCATGGCAGAACACTGATGTTCATGTCTTGCAGGAAATCACGCATAGAACAAGCAGTATGGCTGGAGCCATTGTCATGCTGGAGGGTAATGTCAGGATGAGCCTGCAGGAAGGGTACCACATGAGGGAGGAGGATGTCTTCCCTGTAACGCACAGTGTTGAGATTGCCTGCAATGACAACAAGCTCAGTCCGATCATGCTGTGACACACCGCCCCAGACCATGACGGACCCTCCACCTCCAAATCGATCCCGCTCCAGAGTACGGGCCTTGGTGTAACGCTCGTTCCTTCGACGATAAACTCAAATCCGACCATCTCTGCCATAAATCCCTGCAGATTATCAATACCATAGTGCTCGAGTCATTCCACATTAATTTTATTATATGAGACAAAACTGTGACTCGTCAGTGAAGAGCACTTTTTGCCAGTCCTGTCTGGTCCAGCGAAGCTGGGTTTGTGCCCATAGGTAATGTTGTTGCCGGTGATGTCTGGTGAGGAACTGCCTTACAACAGGCCTACAAGCCCTCAGTTCAGCCTCTCTCAGAATATTGAGGACTGTCAGAGCGCTGATGGAGGGATTGTGCGTTCCTGGTGTAACCCGGGCAGTTGTTGTTGCCATCCTGTACCTGTCCCTCAGGCGTGATGTTCGGATATACCGATCCTGCGCAGGTGTTGTTACACGTGGTATGCCACTGCGAGGATGATCAGCTCTCCGTCCTGTCTCCCTGTAGCACTGTCTTAGGCGTCTCACAGTACGGACATTGCAATTTATTGCCCTGGCCACATCTGCAGTCCTCATGCCTCCTTGCAGCATGCCTAAGGCACGTTCACGCAGATGAGCAGGGACCCTGGGCATCTTTCTTGTGGTGTTTTTCAGAGTCAGTAGAAAGGCCTCTTAGTGTCCTAAGTTTTTATAACGGTGACCTTGATTGCCTACCGCCTGTAAGCTGTTAGTGTATTAATGAACGTTCCACAGGTGCATGTTCATAAATTGTTCATGGTTCATTGAACAAGCATGGGAAACAGTGTTCAAACCCTTTACAATGAAGATCTGTGAAGTTATTTGGATTTTTACAAATTATCTTTGAAAGACAGGGTCCTGAAAAAGGGACGTTTCTGTTTTTGCTGAGTTTAAATCTAAAAATGACCATACTGATTGTTTAAAGTAAAACAACCAAAACAAAGCTGGGCAGAGTGTGCAGTTTAAATAGGCTACTAACATTGCCTGGGGTTGTTTGGCATGCAAAATTACTTGTCGATCAATGACTGTCAACACACTTACATGCAGTTCCACACTGAACAAGAGAGGACGCATCAGTTGTTACAAGATAAGAGATATTTTCCGACGGTAGAAAGAATGTAATATGAGCAAAAAATACTTGTGAACCATGAATTCATAACCTTAGAATCTATTTTTTGAACGATGCATGCTACATTTGGATTGGTTTGGGATCCGTGCACTGATGCACTTGCATCTTGAACATGGAATCAGGGGCCGATGCGTTTCGGTGAATGTTACATCCCTAGCATATTCTGTAGAATATGGGAGCCACGATGTACTCCAAACCCCTTCAGACAAAAGTCATGCACCGAACAATATGTTAAATGTGATCAGTAGCAGATTAACATGAACGTCAAAACCTTGCCAAGATACTCAAAGACAATGCTGTCAGATTACAATTGGTTTCCAGGAAGATCATAAACCAACATTAGATATTTTTTGAGGAAAGACAATATTAATAACAAGAACTCCATCAAAGCATCTTGTTAACCTTTCTTACACCTCCCATGAAAGACAAGACTGGCGACTATAAACATTGTATATGTATAGTTACTATCATTAACCAATTGTTCTAAAAAAAAAGCACAACAGTTATTTTAGAGAAGCCTAACTAATTTGATGAAACATATACTATATACTTACTGTTTCATGTGGCATGGGGTTAAATCCACAGAGGTTGCAGACAGTGTTCTTGCATTCTGTGCAGGTGTTGTAGTTGGGAGGGTCCTTGGAGCCCTTGTTGAGTTCCACCTTGCAGAGTGGACAGGTAGATTGGCCTGCTTTGGGTGCTGGTTGGGAGGATGCTGTACCCTTTGGAGGAGCTGATGGGGGTTTGTCCACTTTGGCATGTACTGATGGGGGGACATTGGCCTTCTGGGGATGCGCTGCTTTCTTCTCCTCTGCTTTCTGAGCAGCAGGTAGTTTGGTCTCCTTTGCAGGGGGCATCTTGGGGGAGGTCTGGGCCAGTGCAGACATCTTGGGGGAAGCTGGCGGTGTGGTGCGGGGCTCGTCCTGAACAACTGATGTTATCAAAGTGGAGGCAGAGCTGAAGATGGACGAGCCAAAGCCAAACATCTTCCCAGACACTGACTCTTCAGGCTTTGAGGAGGCAGACTGAGATTTGGGA
Source organism: Oncorhynchus mykiss (assembly GCF_013265735.2). Taxonomy (NCBI): domain Eukaryota; kingdom Metazoa; phylum Chordata; class Actinopteri; order Salmoniformes; family Salmonidae; genus Oncorhynchus; species Oncorhynchus mykiss. Next base: position 75,015,908 of record NC_048566.1, on the reverse strand, counting down.
CCTCCAAAGCCAAATAAGCCTCCTGATTCCTGCTTGGGGGGTTGCTTTGTGGCTGGGAAGGCACTACTCTCCCTACGCCCAGGGCTGGGCTGCTGTGGGGGTTTATGAGGTTCTGATGTTCTCCGATTCTCCAGTGGAGCCTTCTGAGCAGGCACTGGGCTTGCCGGATTTTGAGTGTCTGCTGCAGTAGCAGCTTCAACTATTGATATATCAGGCTCTGATTTTGGTGCCTCTGCTGAGGGCTGTCCTTGTTGTTGTAGAGTCTTCTGTTGTGGAGGTTGTTGGACAAGTGTTGGAGTCGGTCTGTCCACTGGCTTCTGGTCCTGCTGGCAAACCACTGTCGGGGATACCTCCTTCTTCTGTGACGAGCCTGCTGCTGGGGTCTCTTTCACTAAAGCAGGAGTCATAGACACCTTGGGGGAAGCTGGAGGTGTGGTGCGGTGCTCATCCTGAACAGCTGAGGTGATCAAAGTGGATGCAGAGCTGAAGATAGAGGAGCCAAAGCCAAGCATCTTCCCAGACACTGAGTCTTCAGGCTTTGACTGAGCAGGCTGAGATTTAGCCCCACCAAAGCCAAAGAAGCCTCCTGACTCCTGCTTGGGGGGCTGGGCCTGTGGTGGTGGTACAGATTTAGCATAAGAGGCTCCACCTTTTGGAAGCTGTTGTTGAGGCTTCCCAGGCTCTCCTTTCGGTGTCCCTGATAGAGGCTGACGTTGTTGCTCGTGTTGTTGTGGAGTCTCTTGGTGTGGAGGGTGTTGGACAGGGGTTGGAGTTGATTTGTCCACTGGCGTTTTGTCCTGCTGTGAAGCCACTGCTGGAGATAATTCCTTCTGTGGTGACCCTGGTGCTGAGTTCTTCTTCTCTTTCTCTGAAGCAGGAGTCATTGGCTCATTTAGGGGAGCAGTTTCGAGGTCTGGCTTTGGAGCTTGCTGGGGCTGTACTTGTTGGGATGCCTTTGAAGCAGGCTGTTGCAGTGGAGGAGTTTGCTTTTCTGGCTGCTGTACAGGTGTAGCAGCTCCACTGGTTTTGGGTGTGGCTGGAATTGGTTGGTCCACTGGTTTCTGTACAATTATAGGTTCTTGATTCTCCTTCTCAGCCAGAGCAGGTGAAGCTTGTTTCTTTTGTGAGGATCCTAGTGGTGGGGTCTCCTCCTTTTTGTCTGCATTTGGTGCTGGGGTTCCAGCGGGAAATGGTGTCTCCTGAAGTACAGTGGGTGGAGTGATCTCTTGTTGGCCAGCCGCAGGTACTGGGATCTCTTCCTTCTGGGGTTTAGCTGGAGCTGGAGTCGGCTTTGGAGATGCAGCAGGTGTGACAATCTCCTTTTGAAGTGCAACAGGTGTAGAGACTATGCTGGGCAACGGTTGGGATTTCATCATGGGAGGTCCTGGGGGTTCCACTGCTCCGAGTGCTCTCTGCATCTGGCAGGTCAGACAGAGCCATTCCTTCACCTGAAATAAAATAACAGTGTTGATAAAAAAATAACTAAAAATAATAATAACATTAATAATATATCTCATCTTAGTTGCTATTTAAATACTGCATACTACCTGTGACAAACATACAAAACAACTGTCTTATGCTCTAAATCTAAAGACGCTAAAAAAATTATCATAATTATATCACAGCGTATTAATACAATTCCTTAAGATCTAAAATTAGATCACAACATCTATATAGAGTGTCTTCATAGACCTAAAATCCTCATGGTTTTTCCTCTCATTGTTTGTGAACCTAAATTTTAAAGCCTGATGCATATTCGATAGGTATCTAGCTAGACACATGGGCTCCGATGAGATACATTTTAGTTTGAAACAATTTGATGCAATTGGGGTCGCTGGAAAAGATTCAATGAGTTAACAATTGTTGCATACACACATTCATTTTAAATTCTAAATTCAAATTGTCTGCTGATGGAGAGCTGGGCCTCTCTGAGCTGGATCTGTCGAAGCAGACTCCTTCCTCTCTGTGTGTGTGTGTGTGTGTGTGTGTGTGTGTGTGTGTGCGTGCGTGCGTGCGTGCGTGCGTGTGTGTGTGTGTGCGTGTTTGTGTGTGTGTTTGTGTGTGTGTGTGTGTGTGTGTGTGTGAGAGGGAGAGTGTGTGTGTGTGTGTGTGTGCAAGTGTTTTTAAATTCTGTATACCTATGTTCTATGTACTATGAAGGCATCTGACCTGAGCCATAAGGGAGACTAGGCATATACCACCCCACTACCACTATCAGCGGGGCAATGAAGCATGTTTTTTGTCCCTCCACTTTGGTTCTGAAATCAACATCACCCACTGATTAACTTGGAATTATTGCAGATTAAGTGTTTGAGCTAGTCATGTATTAATATTGACTGTAAAAAAAAATTGCTGTGGCAAAGCCAATGAATATGTAGCACAACTTTGGATTTCACCCCCATCTCAAAACCAGATGGTTTTGACTGTTTGGAAGTTTTTACTGAGTGAGCTTCTCTTCACGCTAAGGGCATGCCTCGCAAAAGGGATTGGTGGCCTCGTTATGAAATTATCAACTTTACCATGTAAACTCAGCAAAAAAAGAAACGTCCTCTCTATGAACTGTGTTTATATTCAGCAAACTTAACATGTGTAAATATTTGTATGTACATAACAACAATCAACAACTGAGACATAAACTGAACAAGTTTACAGAAATGGAACTAACAGAAATGGAATAATGTGTCCCTGAACAAAGGGGGGGGTGGGTCAAAATCAAAAGTAATAGTCAGTGTCTGGTGTGGCCACCAGCTGCATTAAGTACGGCAGTGGATCTCCTCCTCATGGACTGCACCAGATTTGCCCGTTCTGCTGTGAGATGTTACCCCACTCTTCCACCAAGGCACCTGCAAGTTCCCGGACATTTCTGGGGGGAATGGCCCTAGCCCTCACCCTCCGATCCAACAGGTCCCAGGCGTGCTCAATGGGATTGAGATCCGGGATCTTCGCTGGCCATGGCAGAAGACTGATGTTCATGTCTTGCAGGAAATCACGCATAGAACAAGCAGCATGGCTGGAGCCATTGTCATGCTGGAGGGTAATGTCAGGATGAGCCTGCAGGAAGGGTACCACATGAGGGAGGAGGATGTCTTCCCTGTAACGCACAGTGTTGAGATTGCCTGCAATGACAACAAGCTCAGTCCGATCATGCTGTGACACACCGCCCCAGACCATGACGGACCCTCCACCTCCAAATCGATCCCGCTCCAGAGTACGGGCCTTGGTGTAACGCTCGTTCCTTCGACGATAAACTCAAATCCGACCATCTCTGCCATAAATCCCTGCAGATTATCAATACCATAGTGCTCGAGTCATTCCACATTCATTTTATTATATGAGACAAAACTGTGACTCGTCAGTGAAGAGCACTTTTTGCCAGTCCTGTCTGGTCCAGCGACGCTGGGTTTGTGCCCATAGGTAACGTTGTTGCCGGTGATGTCTGGTGAGGAACTGCCTTACAACAGGCCTACAAGCCCTCAGTTCAGCCTCTCTCAGAATATTGAGGACTGTCAGAGCGCTGATGGAGGGATTGTGCGTTCCTGGTGTAACCCGGGCAGTTGTTGTTGCCATCCTGTACCTGTCCCTCAGGCGTGATGTTCGGATATACCGATCCTGGCAGGTGTTGTTACACGTGGTATGCCACTGCGAGGATGATCAGCTCTCCGTCCTGTCTCCCTGTAGCACTGTCTTAGGCGTCTCACAGTACGGACATTGCAATTTATTGCCCTGGCCACATCTGCAGTCCTCATGCCTCCTTGCAGCATGCCTAAGGCACGTTCACGCAGATGAGCAGGGACCCTGGGCATCTTTCTTGTGGTGTTTTTCAGAGTCAGTAGAAAGGCCTCTTAGTGTCCTAAGTTTTTATAACGGTGACCTTGATTGCCTACCGCCTGTAAGCTGTTAGTGTATTAATGAACGTTCCACAGGTGCATGTTCAAAAATTGTTCATGGTTCATTGAACAAGAATGGGAAACTGTGTTCAAACCCTTTACAATGAAGATCTGTGAAGTTATTTGGATTTTTACAAATTATCTTTGAAAGACAGGGTCCTGAAAAAGGGACGTTTCTGTTTTTGCTGAGTTTAAATCTAAAAATGACCATACTGATTGTTTAAAGTAAAACAACCAAAACAAAGCTGGGCAGAGTGTGCAGTTTAAATAGGCTACTAACATTGCCTGGGGTTGTTTGGCATGCAAAATTACTTATCGATCAATGACTGTCAACACACTTACATGCAGTTCCACACTGAACAAGAGAGGACGCATCAGTTGTTACAAGATAAGATATCTTTTCAGACGGTAGAAAGAATGTAATATGAGCAAAAAATACTTGTGAACCATGAATTCATAACCTTAGAATCTATTTTTTGAACGATGCATGCTACATTTGGATTGGTTTGGGATCCGTGGACTGATGCACTTGCATCTTGAACATGGAATCAGGGGCCGATGCGTTTCGGTGAATGTTACATCCCTAGCATATTCTGTAGAATATGGGAGCCACAATGTACTCCAAACCCCTTCAGACAAAAGTCATGCACCGAACAATATGTTAAATGTGATCAGTAGCAGATGAACATGAATGTCAAAACCTTGCCAAGATACTCAAAGACAATGCTGTCAGATTACAATTGGTTTCCAGGAAGATCATAAACCAACATTAGATATTTTTTGAGGAAAGACAATATTAATAACAAGAACTCCATCAAAGCATCTTGTTAACCTTTCTTACACCTCCCATGAAAGACAAGACTGGCGACTATAAACATTGTATATGTATAGTTACTATCATTAACCAATTGTTCTAAAAAAAAAAAGCACAACAGTTATTTTAGAGAAGCCTAACTAATTTGATGAAACATATACTATATACTTACTGTTTCATGTGGCATGGGGTTAAATCCACAGAGGTTGCAGACAGTGTTCTTGCATTCTGTGCAGGTGTTGTAGTTGGGAGGGTCCTTGGAGCCCTTGTTGAGTTCCACCTTGCAGAGTGGACAGGTAGATTGGCCTGCTTTGGGTGCTGGTTGGGAGGATGCTGTACCCTTTGGAGGAGCTGATGGGGGTTTGTCCACTTTGGCATGTACTGATGGGGGGACATTGGCCTTCTGGGGATGAGCTGCTTTCTTCTCCTCTGCTTTCTGAGCAGCAGGTAGTTTGGTCTCCTTTGCAGGGGGCATCTTGGGGGAGGTCTGGGCCAGTGCAGACATCTTGGGGGAAGCTGGCGGTGTGGTGCGGGGCTCGTCCTGAACAACTGATGTTATCAAAGTGGAGGCAGAGCTGAAGATGGACGAGCCAAAGCCAAACATCTTCCCAGACACTGACTCTTCAGGCTTTGAGGAGGCAGACTGAGATTTGGGACCGCCAAAGCCAAATAAGCCTCCTGATTCCTGCTTGGGGGGTTGCTTTGTGGCTGGGAAGGCACTACTCTCCCTACGCCCAGGGCTGGGCTGCTGTGGGGGTTTATGAGGTTCTGATGTTCTCCGATTCTCCCGTGGAGCCTTCTGAGCAGGCACTGGGCTTGCCGGATTTTGAGTGTCTGCTGCTGTAGCAGCTTCAACTATTGATATATCAGGCTCTGATTTTGGTGCCTCTGCTGAGGGCTGTCCTTGTTGTTGTAGAGTCTTCTGTTGTGGAGGTTGTTGGACAAGTGTTGGAGTCGGTCTGTCCACTGGCTTCTGGTCCTGCTGGCAAACCACTGTCGGGGATACCTCCTTCTTCTGTGACGAGCCTGCTGCTGGGGTCTCTTTCACTAAAGCAGGAGTCATAGACACCTTGGGGGAAGCTGGAGGTGTGGTGCGGTGCTCATCCTGAACAGCTGAGGTGATCAAAGTGGATGCAGAGCTGAAGATAGAGGAGCCAAAGCCAAGCATCTTACCAGACACTGAGTCTTCAGGCTTTGACTGAGCAGGCTGAGATTTAGCACCACCAAAGCCAAAGAAGCCTCCTGACTCCTGCTTGGGGGGCTGGGCCTGTGGCGGTGGTACAGATTTTGCATAAGAGGCTCCACCTTTTGGAAGCTGTTGTTGAGGCTTCCCAGGCTCTCCTTTCGGTGTCCCTGTTAGAGGCTGACGTTGTTGCTCTTGTTGTTGTGGAGTCTCTTGGTGTGGAGGGTGTTGGACAGGGGTTGGAGTTGATTTGTCCACTGGCGTTTTGTCCTGCTGTGAAGCCAAAGCTGGAGATAATTCCTTCTGTGGTGACCTTGGTGCTGGATTCTTCTTCTCTTTCTCTGAAGCAGGAGTCATTGGCTCATTTAGGGAAGCAGTTTCGAGATCTGGCTTTGGAGCTTGCTGGGGCTGTACTTGTTGGGATGCCTTTGAAGCAGGCTGTTGCAGTGGAGGAGTTTGCTTTTCTGGCTGCTGTACAGGTGTAGCAGCTCCACTGGTTTTGGGTGTGGCTGTAATTGGTTGGTCCACTGGTTTCTGTACAATTATAGGTTCTTGATTCTCCTTCTCAGCCAGAGCAGGTGAAGCTTGTTTCTTTTGTGAGGATCCTAGTGGTGGGGTCTCCTCCTTTTTGTCTGCATTTGGTGCTGGGGTTCCAGCGGGAAATGGTGTCTCCTGAAGTACAGTGGGTGGAGTGATCTCTTGTTGGCCAGCCGCAGGTACTGGGATCTCCTCCTTCTGGGGTTTAGCTGGAGCTGGAGTCGGCTTTGGAGATGCAGCAGGTGTGACAATCTCCTTTTGAAGTGCAACAGGTGTAGAGACTATGCTGGGCAACGGTTGGGATTTCATCATGGGAGGTCCTGGGGGTTCCACTGCTCCAAGTGCTCTCTGCATCTGGCAGGTCAGACAGAGCCATTCCTTCACCTGAAATAAAATAACAGTGTTGATAAAAAAATAACTAAAAATAATAATAACATTAATAATATATCTCATTTTAGTTGCTATTTAAATGCTGCATACTGCCTGTGACAAACATACAAAACAACTGTCTCATGCTCTAAATCTAAAGATACTAAAAAAATTATAATAATTATATCACAGCGTATTAATACAATTCCTTAAGATCTAAAATTAGATCACAACATCTATATAGAGTGTCTTCATAGACCTAAAATCCTCATGGTTTTTCCTCTCATTGTTTGTGAACCTACATTTTAAAGCCTGATGCATATTCGATAGGTATCTAGCTAGACACATGGGCTCCGATGAGATACATTTTAGTTTGAAACAATTTGATGCAATTGGGGTCGCTGGAAAAGATTCAATGAGTTAACAATTGTTGCATACACACATTCATTTTAAATTCTAAATTCAAATTGTCTGCTGATGGAGAGCTGGGCCTCTCTGAGCTGGATCTGTCGAAGCAGACTCCTTCCTCTCTGTGTGTGTGTGTGTGTGTGTGTGTGTGTGTGCGTGCGTGCGTGCGTGCGTGTGTGTGTGTGTGTGTGTGTGTGCGTGTTTGTGTGTGTGTTTGTGTGTGTGTGTGTGTGTGTGTGTGAGAGAGGGAGAGTGTGTGTGTGTGTGTGTGCAAGTGTTTTTAAATTCTGTATACCTATGTTCTATGTACTATGAAGGCATCTGACCTGAGCCATAAGGGAGACTAGGCATATACCACCCCACTACCACTATCAGCGGGGCAATGAAGCATGTTTTTTGTCCCTCCACTTTGGTTCTGAAATCAACATCACCCACTGATTAACTTGGAATTATTGCAGATTAAGTGTTTGAGCTAGTCATGTATTAATATTGACTGTAAAAAAAAATTGCTGTGGCAAAGCCAATGAATATGTAGCACAACTTTGGATTTCACCCCCATCTCAAAACCAGATGGTTTTGACTGTTTGGAAGTTTTTACTGAGTGAGCTTCTCTTCACGCTAAGGGCATGCCTCGCAAAAGGGATTGGTGGCCTCGTTATGAAATTATCAACTTTACCATGTAAACTCAGCAAAAAAAGAAACGTCCTCTCTATGAACTGTGTTTATATTCAGCAAACTTAACATGTGTAAATATTTGTATGTACATAACAACAATCAACAACTGAGACATAAACTGAACAAGTTTACAGAAATGGAACTAACAGAAATGGAATAATGTGTCCCTGAACAAAGGGGGGGGGGGTGGGTCAAAATCAAAAGTAATAGTCAGTGTCTGGTGTGGCCACCAGCTGCATTAAGTACGGCAGTGGATCTCCTCCTCATGGACTGCACCAGATTTGCCCGTTCTGCTGTGAGATGTTACCCCACTCTTCCACCAAGGCACCTGCAAGTTCCCGGACATTTCTGGGGGGAATGGCCCTAGCCCTCACCCTCCGATCCAACAGGTCCCAGGCGTGCTCAATGGGATTGAGATCCGGGATCTTCGCTGGCCATGGCAGAACACTGATGTTCATGTCTTGCAGGAAATCACGCATAGAACAAGCAGCATGGCTGGAGCCATTGTCATGCTGGAGGGTAATGTCAGGATGAGCCTGCAGGAAGGGTACCACATGAGGGAGGAGGATGTCTTCCCTGTAACGCACAGTGTTGAGATTGCCTGCAATGACAACAAGCTCAGTCCGATCATGCTGTGACACACCGCCCCAGACCATGACGGACCCTCCACCTCCAAATCGATCCCGCTCCAGAGTACGGGCCTTGGTGTAACGCTCGTTCCTTCGACGATAAACTCAAATCCGACCATCTCTGCCATAAATCCCTGCAGATTATCAATACCATAGTGCTCGAGTCATTCCACATTCATTTTATTATATGAGACAAAACTGTGACTCGTCAGTGAAGAGCACTTTTTGCCAGTCCTGTCTGGTCCAGCGACGCTGGGTTTGTGCACATAGGTAACGTTGTTGCCGGTGATGTCTGGTGAGGAACTGCCTTACAACAGGCCTACAAGCCCTCAGTTCAGCCTCTCTCAGAATATTGAGGACTGTCAGAGCGCTGATGGAGGGATTGTGCGTTCCTGGTGTAACCCGGGCAGTTGTTGTTGCCATCCTGTACCTGTCCCTCAGGTGTGATGTTCGGATATACCGATCCTGCGCAGGTGTTGGTACACGTGGTATGCCACTGCGAGGATGATCAGCTCTCCGTCCTGTCTCCCTGTAGCACTGTCTTAGGCGTCTCACAGTACGGACATTGCAATTTATTGCCCTGGCCACATCTGCAGTCCTCATGCCTCCTTGCAGCATGACTAAGGCACGTTCACGCAGATGAGCAGGGACCCTGGGCATCTTTCTTTTGGTGTTTTTCAGAGTCAGTAGAAAGGCCTCTTTAGTGTCCTAAGTTTTTATAACGGTGACCTTGATTGCCTACTGCCTGTAAGCTGTTAGTGTATTAACGACCGTTCCACAGGTGCATGTTCATAAATTGTTCATGGGTCATTGAACAAGCATGGGAAACAGTGTTTAAACCCTTTACAATGAAGATCTGTGACGTTATCTGGATATTTACAAATTATCTTTGAAAGACAGGGTCCTGAAAAATGGGCGTTTCTGTTTTTGCTGAGTTTAAATCTAAAAATGACCATACTGATTGTTTAAAGTAAAACAACCAAAACAAAGCTGGGCAGAGTGTGTAGTTTAAATAGGATACTAACATTTCCTGGGGTTGTTTGGCATGCAAAATTACTTGTCGATCAATGACTGTCAACAAACTTACACGCAGTTCGACACTGAACAAGAGAGGACGCATCAGTTGTTACAAGATAAGAGATATTTTCTGACGGTAGAAAGAATGTAATATGAGCAAAAAATACTTGTGAACCATCAATTCATAACTTTAGAATCTATTTTTTGAACGATGCATGCTACATTTGGATTGGTTTGGGATCCGTGGACTGATGCACTTGCATCTTGAACATGGAATCAGGGGCCGATGCGTTTCGGTGAATGTTACATCCCTAGCATATTCTGTAGAATATGGGAGCCACGATGTACTCCAAACGACTTCAGACAAAAGTCATGCACCAAACAATATGTTAAATGTGATCAGTAGCAGATGAACATGAATGTCAAAACCTTGCCAAGATACTCAAAGACAATGCTGTCAGATTACAATTGGTTTCCAGGAAGATCATAAACCAACATTAGATATTTTTTGAGGAAAGACAATATTAATAACAAGAACTCCATCAAAGCATCTTGTTAACCTTTCTTACACCTCCCATGAAAGACAAGACTGGCGACTATAAACATTGTATATGTATAGTTACTATCATTAACCAATTGTTCTAAAAAAAAAAAGCACAACAGTTATTTTAGAGAAGCCTAACTAATTTGATGAAACATATACTATATACTTACTGTTTCATGTGGCATGGGGTTAAATCCACAGAGGTTGCAGACAGTGTTCTTGCATTCTGTGCAGGTGTTGTAGTTGGGAGGGTCCTTGGAGCCCTTGTTGAGTTCCACCTTGCAGAGTGGACAGGTAGATTGGCCTGCTTTGGGTGCTGGTTGGGAGGATGCTGTACCCTTTGGAGGAGCTGATGGGGGTTTGTCCACTTTGGCCTGTACTGATGGGGAGACCTTGGCCTGCTGTAGTTGCTCTGCTTTCTTCTCATCTGCTTTCTGAACAGCAGGTGGTTTTGTCTCCTTTGCAGGGGGAATCTTGGGAGAGGCCTGGGCTGCTGCAGACACCTTGGGGTAAGCTGGCGGTATGGTGCGGGGCTCCTCATGAACAGCTGAGGTGATCAAAGTGGACGCAGAGCTGAAGATGGAGGAGCCAAAGCCAAACATCTTCCCAGACACTGACTCTTCAGGCTTTGAGGGGAAAGATTCAGATTTAGCACCACCAAAGCCAAATAAGCCTCCAGACTCATGCTTGGGCGATTGCTGTGTGGCTGGGATGGCACTACTCTGCCTACGTCCAGGTCTAGGCTGTTGTGGTGGTTTTGGTGGTTCTGATGTTCTCCGGTTCCCCTGTGGTGCCTTCTGAGCAGGCCCATGGCTTGCCAGATTTTGAGTGTCTGCTGCTTTAGCAGCTTCAACTATTGATATATCAGGCTCTGATTTTGGTGCCTCTGCTGAGGGCTGTCCTTGTTGTTGTAGAGTATTCTGTTGTGGAGGTTGTTGGACAAGTGTTGGAGTCGGTATGTCCACTAGCTTCTGGTCCTGCTGTGAAGCCACTGTCTGAGAAATCTGCTTCTTCTGTGGCGAGCCTGGTTCTGGTGCGTTCTTCTCTTTCATTGAAGCAGGGGTCACGGTTTCCTTTTTGGCTGAGGCTGTAGTAGGGGCCACTTTTCGGGGACCAACTGGTGTGTGAGTCTCCTTCTTTTGAAGTGCAACAGGTGCAGCCACCTTGGGGGAAGCTGGTGGTGTGGTGCGGGGCTCCTCCTGAACCGCTGGCGTAATAAAAGTGGAGGCAGAGCTGAAGATGGACGAGCCAAAGCCAAACATCTTCCCCGACACTGACTCTTCAGGCTTTGAGGAGGCAGACTGAGATTTAGGACCTCCAAAGCCAAATAAGCCTCCTGATTCCTGCTTGGGGGGTTGCTGTGTGGCTGGGAAGGCACTACTCTCCCTACGCCCAGGGCTGGGATGCTGTGGTGGTTTCGGTGGTTCTGATGTTCTCCGATTCTCTAGTAGAGCCTTCTGAGCAGGCACAGGGCTGGCTGGTTTTTGAGTATCTGCTGCTTTAGCAGCTTCAGCTTTTGACACTTCAGCTGCAGGGGGAACTGGTTTCCTTTGAGGGGAGCCTAGGGTTTGACTGTCTTTCTTCGCAGATGCAGCAGCTGTTGCAATATCCTTTTGGCCTGCACTGGGTGTGACAGCGACCGTTTGAGGTGCAGACACCTTGTTGGGAGACGGTTTAATAATGGGGGATCCTGGGGGTTCCATTCCTCCAGGAGCTCTCTGCATCTGGCAGTTCAGACACAGCCACTCCTTCACCGGAAAGAGCAATGTTGTGTTAGATACGTAGTGTATACCCTGGTTACCTGTTGGTATAATAGCTGGATAAAATCATTTCAAGGAATCTTCATAAATATACTGCTGAATATTTCCATGTGAATATACAGTCTGCATACAACATGCCCAGTCATTGCTCTAAGTAACTTGATGAATATTGTAGTTATAGTTGAATACAAATTTAGCATTTTTTGTAACTGAAGCAATTAATACAAGTAACCAACTAGGTTGCTACAAAAATGTCCCTGTCAATTAACTTTGAATTGAATAAAATATTGTTTAAAAAATATATATATATTTAACCTTTACTTAACTAGTCAGTTAAGAACAAATTCTCATTTACAATGACGGCCAACCCCAGCCAAATCCTAACTCGGACAACGCTGGACCAATTGCACACCGCCCTATGGGACTCCCAATCACGGCCGGTTGTGATACAGCCTGGAATCTAACCAGGGTCTGTAGTGACGCCTCTAGGACTGAGATGCAGTGCCATAGACCGCTGTGCCACTTGGGAGCTCTGGTTGGCACAGGTAAATTGATAGAGTAGCCATAATTGTATTATGTTGAAATGAATTCAAAGAACTGTAATGTATTACCTCAGGAACGTTTGGCATGGGGTTGAATCCACAGAGGTTGCAGACAGTGTTCTTGCATTCTGTGCAAGTGTTGTAGTTGGGAGGGTCCTTGGAGCCCTTGTTGAGTTCCACCTTGCAGAGTGGACAGGTAGATTGGCCTGCTTTGGGAGCTGGTTGGGAGGATGCTGCTACCTTTGGAGGCTCTGATGGGGGTTTGTCCACTTTGGCCTGTACTGATGGGGAGACCTTGGCCTGCTGGGGTTGCTCTGCTTTCTTCTCCTCTGCTTTCTGAACAGTAGGTGGTTTGGTCTCCTTTGCAGGGGGCATCTTGGGAGAGGCCTGGGCTGCTGCAGACACCTTGGGAGAAGCTGGCGGTGTGGTGCGGGACTCGTCTTGAACATCTGAGGTGATCAACGTGGATGCAGAGCTGAAGATGGAGGAGCCAAAGCCAAACATCTTCCCAGACACAGAGTCTTTAGGTTTTGAGGGGACAGGCTGAGAGGTTGGTGAAGTGGCCACTTTTGGAACACCAGCAGGGGTGAGAGTGTCCTTCTTTTGAGGAGCAACAGGTGTAAAGACTTTGCTGATCGAGTGTTTAATCATGGGAGTTCCAGGGGGTTCCATTCCTCCAAGAGCTCTCTGCATCTGGCAGTTCAGACACAGCCACTCCTTCACCTGAAATAGTAAGGATGTGTTAGATATATACTGTATACTCAGGTTTCCTGTTGGTATCTAGCGGAGTTCAATTCATGCCAATCTAACTTTACAAATGGCTGAATATGTACATAGGAAGTTACACAGTTGGTATATTTTTCAGGACCCAGTTATTGCATCAGGTAGGTTGTCTATTTAAAGTTTAAATATAATCATGTATGCTTTTGGGGAAAAAATAAGTCAATACAATATCTGTGTGGAAATCTACACAAATTATGACTGGTATTGATTGGTTAAAGTAGCCTATACATACTTGCAGCTTTGCATTTAATAAAAAACGTTGTTATGTAAACACAGGCAAAATGAGAGAGCCTGCATAATTTGTATCATCTACAAAGCTGGTTCTGTGGAAAAAAATAGCTAATGTGTATCATCAAAACAGACTACTGTGATTTGATCATTTAGAAACAAATCAGTGAACATGAGGCTGTACTTTGTAATCTTCTAAAAAGCTGCATCCATAAGTGATAACAGGACATCTGCTTGCTAAAAGCAGTGCACTTGAACTGTCATGTTCTCTTACCTCTGATCCATGTGTCATGGGGTTAAATCCACAGAGGTTGCAGACAGTGTTCTTGCATTCTGTGCAGGTGTTGTAGTTGGGAGGGTCCTTGGAGCCCTTGTTGAGTTCCACCTTGCAGAGTGGACAGGTAGATTGGCCTGCTTTGGGAGCTGGTTGGGAGGATGCTGCTCCCTTTGGAGGCTCTGATGGGGGTTTGTCCACTTTGGCCTGTACTGATGGGGGAACCTTGACCTGCTGTGATTGCTCTGCTTTCTTCTCCTCTGATTTCTGAGCAGCAGGTGGTTTGATCTCCTTTGCAGGGGGCATCTTGGGAGAGGCCTGGGCTGTTGTAGACACCTTGGGAGAAGCTGGCGGTGTGGTGCGGGACTCATCCTGAACAGCTGAGGTGATCAACGTGGATGCAGAGCTAAAGATGGAGGAGCCAAAGCCAAACATCTTCCCAGACACAGAGTCTTTAGGTTTTGAGGGGACAGGCTGAGAGGTTCGAATCACTGGCTCCTTTTTGGGTGAAGCTGGTGCAGTGGCTACTTTATAGGGACCAGATGATGTTGGAGTGTCTTTCTTTCGAGCAGCAGCAGGAGCTGAGACTTGGTTGGGTGAAGGTTTGGGTTTCATCATGGGATGTTCTGGATCTTCCATTCCTCCTAGTGCTCTCTGCATCTGACAGTTCAGGCACAGCCACTCCTTCACCTTAAACATTTTCACATTGTAAAAGGAATACAGAATTGGATACATTTCTTATACAGCTCTTTCTACGCATGATGGAAAGTGGCACAAGCAAATGTTTCTGCAGTGATATCATCAGACACTTTCCTTACTCTCTAGGACATAAATTGTCCAGCACACTATGATACATCATTCTTGCTGTTTTGAGCTTTAACATGACTTGCAATTTAAGTATTTGGTGTATTGCATACGTACCAAGCACATTGTAAAAGAGATCTATTGGAACCATCTAAAATTCCACTTCTATTCACTATAAGTCTAGTACCATGCTACTGTTGGTAGAATTAATATGTGTCAAGAACAAATCAGGAAATGAAATAGTCATAACGACTTCACATGAGACTTTGCATTGTCTCTCTTTTATAAAGGCTAGAAATTGTCAGTAAATGCAAATATACTAAAATCCCAAACTATTCATACAGTCTAAAACCTTACCACACTGGTTTTTCCTACCATATTTGTATGAGGAGAGACTAAACAAGTAATGAATAGACCAACTGTGCAATGTCTAAAAGTTATTTCTGGAACTGAAATACATTGATCGAAACGAATAGACATGTCAAATCTGACAGATAACAATTTAATTTCAGAATGACTACAATTTTCCTATGGATGATTTGTGGAGAGATTATTTATCTATCTGAACTTTTCTATAAAAGAGAGAGCCTTGTCTAAATAATATTATAAACTGGGTGGTTCGAGCCCTGAATGCTGATTGGCTGAAAGCTGTGGTATATCAGACCTTATACCATGGGTATGACAAAACATTTACTTTACCTGCTCTAACTACATTGGTAACTGGTCTATAATAGCAATGGTGCACCTTGGGGGTTTGAGGTATATGGCCAAAATACAACGGCTAAGGGCTGTATCCAGGAACTTCACATTGTGTTGTGCATAAGAACAGCCTTTAGCCATGGTATATTGGCCATATACCACACCCCCCATGCCTTATTGCTTAAATATAGCACTCATAATTAATTTACACAGTAATAAAGAGATTCTGGTTGTTTTACCTCAGAAACGTTTGGCATGGGGTTGAATCCACAGAGGTTGCAGACAGTGTTCTTGCATTCCGTGCAGGTGTTGTAGTTGGGAGGGTCCTTGGAGCCCTTGTTGAGTTCCACCTTGCAGAGTGGACAGGTGGACTGGCCTGCTTTGGGAGCTGGTTGGGAGGATGCTGCTCCCTTTGGAGGCTCTGATGGGGGTTTGTCCACTTTGGCCTGTACTGATGGGGGAAACGTGGCCTGCTGGGGTTGCTCTGCTTTCTTCTCATCTGCTCTCTGAGCAGCAGGTAGTTTGATCTCCTTTGCAGGGGGCATCTTGGGAGAGGCCTGGACCGGTGCAGACACCTTGGGGGAAGCTGGCGGTGTGAAGCGGGGCTCATCCTGAACAGCTGAGGTGATCAAAGTGGATGCAGAGCTGAAGATAGAGGAGCCAAAGCCAAACATCTTCCCAGACACTGGCTCTTCAGGCTTTGACTGAGCAGGCTGAGATGTAGCACCACCAAAGTCGGAGAAACCCCCTGACTGCTCTTTGGTGGGCTGGGCCTCTGGTGGCACAGCTTTGGCAGGAGAGGCTCCACTTTTTGGAGGCTTCCCAGGCTCCTGCTGTGTGGATGGGGAAGCATTACTCTGCTTAAGCCCAGGTTGGCCTGGCTGCTCTGGTGGTTTCTGAAGCCCTGATGTTCTCCGGTTCTCCTGTATTGTCTTCTGAGCAGGAGCTGAGCTGGCAGGTTTCTTAGGATCTGCTGCATTAGCAACCTCTGTCTTGGGTGGCTGTGTTGCTGATGTAGCAGGTTTCCTCTGAGGGGAGTCTGGTGTTGGAGTGCCTTTCTTTTGGGGTGTGCTGGGTGGGACAGTGGTCCTCTGAGGTGCAGAACCGTTGTTGGGAGAAGGTTGGGGTTTTATCATGGGAGGTCCTGGGGATTCCATTCTCTTCGTCTGGCAGTTCAAACACATCCACTCCTTCACCTGAAGGAAAACAACAGTGTTAAGATGGTCAAATAACATGATGCTACATGGTTCAATATCATCTATTAACCTGATTTCATGTTCAACATAATCAGCAAAAGCAGTGTTCCTTTCTGCTGATAAACACCTTCATGAAAACATTCACTATGTTCTGAGCCTGTCATCATGAGTGAGTTTTAAGTCTTTGCAGAGGAGCCCAAGCTGATTTTCAATTCTAGTTGCCACTAAACATCAGTAACAAGACATTGCTACTGTGTTGTGTTGAAGCTAAGATGGTTTAAATTCATGTCAGTGTCCTCAAGGAAATTCAAGTATGAAATGAACTATTAGAGAAGACAGCGTTCACCCATTGTGTAAAATATATTCGTAATTATTTCAAGTTCGCTAATTACACCTTTTTGGGTAATTAAGCAATTATTGATTGATATTATTATACTGTAGCCATTAGCCAATAGTATTCAGAGTAAATACTCTATGTTGTTTACACAAGAGGCTATATCTTTGACTGTCACTTAGGAGGGAGCTGATCATCAGCCTTAAAATGTATTTTTTTAATTTAAACATTTATTTCACCTTTATTTAACCAGGTAGGCCAGTTGAGAACAAGTTCTCATTTACAACTGCGACCTGGCCAAGATAAAGCAAAGCAGTGCGACAAAAACAACAACACAGAGTTACACATGGGATAAACAAATGTACAGTCAATAATACAATAGAAAAATCTATATACAGTGTGTGCAAATGTAGTACAATTAGGGAGGAAAGGCAATAGGCCATAGTGGCGAAATAATTACAATTTAGCATTAACACTGCAGTGATAGATGTGCAGATGATGATGTTGAAGTAGAGATACTGTGGTGCAAAAGAGCAAAATAACCAAGAAAATGGGGATGAGGTAGTTGGGTGGGCTATTTACAGATAGGCTGTGTACAGGTGCAGTGATCAGTAAGCTGCTCTGACAGCTGATCCTTAAAGTTAGTGAGGGAGATATAAGTCTCCAGCTTCAGTGATTTTTGCAATTCGTTCCAGTCATTGGCAGCAGAGACCTGGCAGGAAAGGCCAAAGGAGGAGTTGGCTTTGGGGATGACCAGTGAAATATACCTGCTGGAGCGCGTGCTATGGGTGAGTGCTGCTATGGTGACCAGTGAGCTGAGATTAGGCGGGGCTTTACCTAGCAAAGACTTATAGATGACCTGGAGCCAGTGGGTTTGGCGACGAATATGAAGCGAGGGCCAGACAACGAGAGCATACAGGTCGCAGTGGTGGGTAGTATATGGGGCTTTGGTGACAAGACGGATGGCACTGTGATAGACTGCATCCAATTTGCTGAGTAGAGTGTTCGAGGATATTTTGTAAATGACATTACCAAAGTCAAGGATCAGTAGGATAGTCAATTTTACAACGGTATGTTAGGCAGCATGAGTGAAGGAGGCTTTGTTGCGAAATAGGAAGCCGATTATAGATTTAAATTTGGATTGTAGATGCTTAATGTGAGTCTGGAAGGAGAGATTACAGTCTAACCAGACACCTAGGTATTTTTAGTTGTCCACATATTCTAAGTCAGAACCGTCCAGAGTAGTGATGCTAGTCGGATGCAGGCAGCAATCGGTTGAAGAGCATGCATTTAGTTTACCTTGCATTTAAGAGCAGTTGGAGGCCACTGAAAGAGTGTTGTATGGCATTGAAGCTCGTCTGGAGGTATGTTAACACAGAGTCCAAAGAAGGGCCAGAAGTATACAGAATGGTGTCATCTGCGTGGAGGTGGATCAGAGAATCACCAGCAGCAAGAGCGACATCATTGATATTTACAGAGAAAAGAGTTGGCCCGAGATTTGAACCCTGTGGCACCTCCATAGAGACTGCCAGAGGTCCGGACAACAGGCCCTCCAATTTGACACACTGAACTCTATCTGATATGTAGTTGGTGAACCAGGCGAGACAGTCATTTGAGACAGCAAGGCTGTTGAGTCTGCCGATAAGAATGGGGTGATTGACAGAGTCGAAAGCCTTGGCCAGGTCGATGAAGACGGTTGCACAGTACTGTCTTTTATCGATGGCGGATATGATGTCGTTTAGGTCCTTGAGCGTGGCTGAGGTGCACCCATAACAAGCTCGGAAACCAGATTGCATAGCAGAGAAGGTACGGTGGGATTCGAAATGGTCAGTGATCTGTTTGTTAACTTGGCTTTCAAAGACTTTAGAAAGGCAGGGCAGGATAGATATAGGTCTGTAACAGTTTGGGTCTAGAGTGTCTCCCCCTTTGAAGAGGAGGATGACCGCGGCAGCTTTCCAATCTTTAGGGATCTCAGACAATATGAAAGAGAGGTTGAACAGGCTAGTAATAGGAGTTGCAACAATTGCAGTGGATAATTTTAGAAAGAGAGGGTCCAGATTGTCTAGCCCATCTGATTTGTAGGGGTCCAGATTTCAGAACATCAGCTAACTCGACTTGGGTGAAGGAGAAGTGTGTGTGTGGGGGGGGGGGGGGGGGCTTCGGCAAGTTGATGAGGGTGATGCAGAGCTGTTGACCGGGGTAGGGGTAGCCAGGTGGAAAGAATGGCCAGCCGTATAATTTTTTTTATTAAAATCCTCGATTATCGTAGATTTACCTAGCCTCAGTGTTTCCTAGCCTCAGTGCAGTGGGCCACTGGGAGGAGGTGCTCTTATTCTCCACGGACTTTACAGTGTCCCAAAACCTTTTTGGAATTTGTGCCACAGGATGCAAATGTCTGTTTGAAAAAGCCAGCCTTTGCTTTCCTAACTGACTGTGTATATTGGTTCCTAACTTCAATGAAAAGTTGCATATCGCGGGGGCTTTCGATGCTAATGCGGTACGCCACAGGATGTTTTTGTGCTGGTCAAGGGCAGACAAGTCTTGAGTGAACCAAGGGCTATATCTGTTCTTAGTTCTACATTTTTTTAATGGGACATGCTTATTTAAGATGGTGAGGAAAGCCCTTTTAAAGAATAACCAGGCATCCTCTACTGACGGGATGAGGTCAAAATCCTTCCAGGTCGATAATGTGTCCTACATAGCTCACTGCCTGCACTCACAATTCCAATGGCCCCTACTGTAAATAGTAACAATAATAATAATTGATTTTACATGCAAAAGGTTTTCAGACCCCTTGATTTTATTCAAATTTTATTACCTTACAGACGTATTCTAAAATGGATACAATTGTTTTTTCCCTCATCAATCTAAACACAATACCCCATAATAACAAACCAAAAAAAGGTTTGTAAATTTTTTTGCAAATGTATAAAAATAAAAAAAATGAAAAATCAAATTTATAGAAGTATTCAGACCCTTTCCTCGGTACTTTGTTAAAGCACCATTGGCAGTGATTGAGTCTTCTATGATATGACGCTACAAGCTTGACACACCTGTATTTGGGGAGTTTCTCCCAATATTCTCATGCTCCTTCAAATTGGATGGGGAGCATCGCTGCAAAGCAATTTTTTGGTCTCTCCAGAGTTCAAGTCCTGGCTTTGGCTGAGCCACTCAAGGACATTCAGAGACTTGTACCGAAGCCCCTTTTGCGTTGTCTTCGCTGTGTGCTTAGGGTCATTGTCCTGTTGGAAATTGGACTTACGCCCCACTCTGAGGTCCTGAGTCCTGAGAATCTTTCTGTACTTTTCTTCGTTCATCTTTCCCTCGATCCTGACTATTCTCCAAGTCCCTGTAGCTGAAAAATATCCCCACAGCATAATGCTGCCACCACCATGCTTCACCTTAGGGATGGTGCCAGGTTTACTCCAGACGCGACACATGGCATTCAGGCCAAAGATTTCAATCTTGATTTCATCGGACCAGAGAATCTTGTTTCTCATGGTCTGAGAGTCTTTGGCAAACTCCAAGCAGGCGGTCAAGTGCTTTTTACTGAGATGTGGCTTCACTCTACCATAAAGGCCTGATTGGTAGAGTGCTGCAGAGATGGTTGTCCTTCTGGAAGGTTCTCCCATTTCCACATAGGAACTCTGGAGCTTTGTCAGAGTGACCATCGGGTTCTTGGTCTCCTCCCTGACAAAAGGCTCTTCTCCCCCGATTGCTCAGTTTGGTCGGGCAGGACAGCTCTAGGAAGAGTCTTGGTGGTTCCAAACTTCTTCCATTCAAGAATGATGGAGGCCACTGTGTTCTTCAATGCTGCAGACATTTTTTGGTACCCTTCCCCAGATCTGTGCCTCAACACAACCCTGTCTCTGAGCTCTACGGCAATTCCTTCAACCTCATGACTTGGTAATTGCTCTGACATGCACTGTCAACTGTGAGACCTTATATAGACATGGGTGTGACTTTGTAAATCATGTCCCATCAATTGAATGTACCACAGATGGACTACAATCAAGTTGTAGTAACACCTCAAGGATGATCAATGGAAACAGGATGCACCTGAGCTCAATTCGAGTCTCATAGCAAAGGGGCTGTGTACTTATGTAAATAAGGTATTTCTATTTTTTATAAATTTGCAAACATTTATAAAATTCTGTTTTCACTTTGTCATTATGGGGTATTGTGTGTAGATTGATGAGGATTATTTTTATTTAATACATTTTTGAATACTTTCCAAACGCACTGTATATACTGCTTTTCTAGACATCCAAAGCGCTTTACATAGCAAGGGGGAAGCTCACCTCATCCACCACCAATGTGTAGCACGCACTTGGGTGATGCACGGGAACCAATATACGGCAGAACCCTCACCACACATAAGCTATCAGGTGGAGAGGTGAGGAGTGATATATGCCAATTAGGAATGAGAGGTGATTAGGTGGCTGGGGTTAACATCCCTACTCTTACAATAAGTGCCATCAGATTATTTTGTGACCACAGTGAGTCAGGATACCCGTTTAACGTCCCATCTGAAAGACGGCACCCTACTCAGGGCAATGTTCCCATCACTGCCATGGGGCATTGGGATCTCCTAAGACCAGAGGGAAGCGTGCCCCCCCCCCCCCCACTGGCGCTCCAACACCACCTCCAGCTGCATCTGGTCTCCCGTCCAGGGACTGACCAGGACTGACCATGCTGAGCTTCAAAGGCAAGCCAGCAGTGGGATACTGTAAATGGTGAGAGGACCATCAGGTCTACATACATGAGCTTGGTGTTCGAATCTGTTTATCTGCTCTCTGATAGTGATACCACACTCCTGAGGGAAGCACATAATGCAGGCTATCAGACCAAAGGCCACTTGTGGAAAAGTTGACCATACCTCCTACTGCCTCCTGTAATGGTACGAGGCCTCTGTGATGGTACGAGGCCTCTGTGATGGTAAGAGAGGCACAGGTCTGCATAAAGCACTGATAACACTAACTGATCTTATCACTTCTTAGAAATGTGCTGTTTACCAAGTCACAGGCAAAACTATTCTGTTTCTCTTTATGGTACTGCAGTGACTGTCAGGTCAAACAGCAGGTTGACGTTTATTGTCATGAGTCTTGTCCTGAAGGCAGAAATGAGCGACTTTCACCTAGATAGGCCAGGTGCAAAGTAAAAATTGTCTATAATTGTAAAAATTAATGAAAACAAAAATGTGATATTGGGTCTTAATTTAAGGTTAGGGTTAGGCATTAGGGTAAGCAGTGTAGTTAAGGTTAGGGTTAAGGTTAGGTTTAAAATCAGAATTTATGACTTTGTGGCTGTGCCAGCTAGTGAACACGCTGCAGAGCTTCCTCCAGAACAAGATTCATTATGAAAAATGCTAACCTGCGATCAAACACCTAAATTATCTCAATCACAGTAGTGGGTCTATATAATCAACCCATTCTACTCACAAACATAGCAAGCTCTCCATTCTGCAGATTACTAGTGTAGACCACTATCATGAGTCTATACTGGCATCACGTGAGATCAAGTGGCCTTGGACTGTCCTTGCCAATCTACCCTACAAACAGTGTGCATTGAATTACAGAGTCAAGTGTCAAGTCCTTTTGTGCTGCAGATAACCTAGAAGACGGAGTGTCCATTTAGAGCACCACCCAACATGGTGTTCCCTGACAGTGTAGCGCAGTCTGGGGATAAAAAGGCTTTATCTACAGCAGCTTTCGACCTATCACAAACACGTGTCATTACCGCGCCAGCATGGATTTAGCTGTGAATATCTCACTAAAACCATTATGCTGAATGCATCTCTATCAGAAACCATCACAAAGCATGCCAGCGAAGGTATAAGATTCAATCATAGCCAGGCATTGGGGAACCCAGTACAGTGGTCTGGAATTACACTTGAAGGTGTGTGCTTGCTTTGGTTATAAGCTTTGGGTCAGAATAGTGCCTCTGGAGAGATAATATATAATTGTGTGCATTCACCAGATTGATTATTGTGCTACAGCCTTGCATCCGTCTCTACACAGTGAAGCAAGACTAGCTTTACTCTGCTCCAATGAACATTGATGATGAGAGATTTGACAGAATGACTCATTAAGCAAGCCAGTTAAAACTCTCTTAGAGATAATCACATCCTAAAAATAGCTTGCTTTATAACCATCATGTACACCAGAGTGCATCTGAGTGGCAGTGATCATGTAGGCCTTACCCACTAATGACTGTGTAGAAATCAGAACTTAGTGTGACGTGGGGCCTGTTTACATTACCCTTTCTGAAACCCAGTCTCTGGCTCAACGCATGATCGATTGCATAATTGCAAATTAATGAGTCGTCAGCATCAAATTGTAAGATTTAACAGCTTGTAGTAAAGTGGTGGCAGCTAATTAATATTACCTAGCATTTTATTGCACTATATTGACGCGGTCAATTTTGAAGGGATTGTGACAGTGAAATAGCATCTCCTAAAATATTATAGTGACACCACAGCACCAATGGGTCTACATAGGTTAATGGCAGCATTGCCAGGGCATAGGAAAGTAGATGTGAAAATATTGTTATACTATTAACCAATAAATACAGCCACAGAGCAGTGAAAAGGATACAGACATCTTACCTCGGTAACATGTGGCATGGGGTTGAATCCACAGAGGTTGCAGACAGTGTTCTTGCATTCCGTGCAGGTGTTGTAGTTGGGAGGGTCCTTGGAGCCCTTGTTGAGTTCCACCTTGCAGAGTGGACAGGTGGACTGGCCTGCTTTGGGAGCTGGTTGGGAGGATGCTGCTCCCTTTGGAGGCTCTGATGGGGGTTTGTCCACTTTGGCCTGTACTGATGGGGGAAACGTGGCCTGCTGGGGTTGCTCTGCTTTCTTCTCATCTGCTCTCTGAGCAGCAGGTAGTTTGATCTCCTTTGCAGGGGGCATCTTGGGAGAAGCCTGGACCGGTGCAGACACCTTGGGGGAAGCTGGCGGTGTGAAGCGGGGCTCATCCTGAACAGCTGAGGTGATCAAAGTGGATGCAGAGCTGAAGATAGAGGAGCCAAAGCCAAACATCTTCCCAGACACTGACTCTTCAGGCTTTGAGGGGGCAGGCTGAGATTTAGGACCACCAAAGTCGAAGAATCCCCCTGACTCCTTCTTGGTGGGCTGGGCCTCTGGTGGCACAGCTTTGGCAGGAGAGGCTCCACTTCTTTGAGGCTTCCCAGGCTCCTGCTGTGTGGATGGGGTAGCATTACTCTGCTTAAGCCCAAGTTGGCCTGGCTGCTCTGGTGGTTTCTGAAGCTCTGATGTTCTCCGGTTCTCCTGTATTGTCTTCTGAGCAGGAGCTGAGCTGAGCTGTTTCTGAGGGTCTGCTGCTTTAGCAACCTCTGTCTTGGGTGGCTGTGTTGCTGATGTAGCAGGTTTTCTCTGAGGGGAGTCTGGTGTTGGAGTGTCTTTGTTCTGTGGTGCAGGAGATGTAGAGGCTTTGTTGGGTGAAGGCTGGGGCTTCATCTTAGGGGGTCCAGGTGGGTAAGAGCCTCCGAGTGCTCTCTGCATCTGGCAGGTCAGACATAGCCACTCCTTACCCTGCAATGGAAATCATGGTTTTAGCATCATATACTGATTTTCTTTAACAAAACACATCTGGGAACCATTATCATGATCAAGGTTTTTTTTTTCATGATCTATCTTTTGTTCTAAATTCATACTAGTAGTACATAATGGTTTTAATTTATTGTTCAAAATATGTGAATATTAGAATAACATTGTGTCTTCGTCTTTACATTACAGTCTTTACCCTCCTACCATGTTAATGACTGTAGTGAGCATGCTGACTGAACTGTCAATAAATCAGATTACTCTCTTGAAGCAGCCTGCTAAGTGGTAACTAAAGTCAATATTCTGACTGATCAAATCAAGTTGGCCAGGCCCAATTATGCTCAATTCTCCACTGTACAAAAACATATCTAAATAGTTTGACATAGAATGCGATTCATAGTACAAATGCTACAAGGTGAACTAAGGTCAAAAATAATATATTAGGTCTACTGTTAAATAACTGATAAATTACTAACAATATACAGTACCAGTGTCATGCCCTGACCTTAGAGATCCTTATTTATTCTCTATGTTTGGTTAGGAAAGGAGGTGACTCGGGTGGGAAAATCTATGTTTTCTATTTCTTTGTTGTTTTGCCGAGTGTGGTTCCCAATCAGAGGCAGGTGTCTATCGTTGTCTCTGATTGGGGATCATATATAAGTTGTGATTTTCCGTTTGGGTTTTGTGGGGTGTCATTTTCTGGTTAGTGTCTGTGCCTGACGGAACTGTTCGCTTTCGTTTTTGTTATTTTTGTTTGAGTGTTTCTTGTAAATAAATATCATGAACACTTTCCACGCTGCACTTTGGTCCACTCTTCCTTCCACCGACGACGAGCGTTACAACCAGTCAAAAGTTTAAAGAAAAAACCACAGAGGATGCCAAGGGTGTAAAGCTGTCATCAAGGCAAAGGGTGACTACTTTGAAGAATCTCAAATATAAAATATACAGTGCCTTGCGAAAGTATTCGGCCCCCTTGAACTTTGCGACCTTTTGCCACATTTCAGGCTTCAAACATAAAGATATAAAACTGTATTTTTTTGTGAAGAATCAACAACAAGTGGGACACAATCATGAAGTGGAACGACATTTATTGGATATTTCAAACTTTTTTAACAAATCAAAAACTGAAAAATTGGGCGTGCAAAATTATTCAGCCCCTTTACTTTCAGTGCAGCAAACTCTCTCCAGAAGTTCAGTGAGGATCTCTGAATGATCCAATGTTGACCTAAATGACTAATGATGATAAATACAATCCACCTGTGTGTAATCAAGTCTCCGTATAGATGCACCTGCACTGTAATAGTCTCAGAGGTCCGTTAAAAGCGCAGAGAGCATCATGAAGAACAAGGAACACACCAGGCAGGTCCGATATACTGTTGTGAAGAAGTTTAAAGCCGGATTTGGATACAAAAAGATTTCCCAAGCTTTAAACATCCCAAGGAGCACTGTGCAAGCGATAATATTGAAATGGAAGGAGTATCAGACCACTGCAAATCTACCAAGACCTGGCCGTCCCTCTAAACTTTCAGCTCATACAAGGAGAAGACTGATCAGAGATGCAGCCAAGAGGCCCATGATCACTCTGGATGAACTGCAGAGATCTACAGCTGAGGTGGGAGACTCTGTCCATAGGACAACAATCAGTCGTATATTGCACAAATCTGGCCTTTATGGAAGAGTGGCAGGAAGAAAGCCATTTCTTAAAGATATCCATAAAAAGTGTTGTTTAAAGTTTGCCACAAGCCACCTGGGAGACACATCAAAAATGTGGAAGAAGGTGCTCTGGTCAGATGAAACCAAAATTGAACTTTTTTGGCAACAATGCAAAACGTTATGTTTGGCGTAAAAGCAACACAGCTGAACACACCATCCCCACTGTCAAACATGGTGGTGGCAGCATCATGGTTTGGGCCTGCTTTTCTTCAGCAGGGACAGGGAAGATGGTTAAAATTGATGGGAAGATGGATGGAGCCAAATACAGGACCATTCTGGAAGAACCTGATGGAGTCTGCAAAAGACCTGAGACTGGGACGGAGATTTGTCTTCCAACAAGACAATGATCCAAAACATAAAGCAAAATCTACAATGGAATGGTTCAAAAATAAACATGAAGAGAATGGCCAAGTCAAAGTCCAGACCTGAATCCAATCGAGAATCTGTGGAAAGAACTGAAAACTGCTGTTCACAAATGCTCTCCATCCAACCTCACTGACCTCGAGCTGTTTTGCAAGGAGGAATGGGAAACAATGTCAGTCTCTCGATGTGCAAAACTGATAGAGACATACCCCAAGCGACTAACAGCTGTAATCGCAGCAAAAGGTGGCGCTACAAAGTATTAACTTAAGGGGGCTGAATAATTTTGCACGCCCAATTTTTCAGTTTTTGATTTGTTAAAAAAGTTAGAAATATCCAATAAATGTCGTTCCACTTCATGATTGTGTCCCACTTGTTGTTGATTCTTCACAAAAAAATACAGTTTTATATCTTTATGTTTGAAGCCTGAAATGTGCCAAAAGGTCGCAAAGTTCAAGGGGGCCGAATACTTTTGCAAAGCACTGTATGTTGATTTGTTTAACACTTTTTTGGTTACTACATTATTCCATACGTGTTATTTCATAGTGTTCATGTCTTCACTATTATTCTACAGTGTAGAAAATAGTCCAAATAAAGAAAAACCCTTGACTGAGTAGGTGTGTCCAAACTTTTGACTGGTACTGTATACTTCAGCAATAAGGCCCGGGGGTGTGGTATATGGGCAATATAACACAGCTAAGGGCTGTTCTTACGCGCAACGCAGAGTGCCTGGTATTTTGGCCATATATCACAAACCCTCGAGGAGCCTTATTGCTATTATAAACTGGTTACCAGAGTAATGACAGCAGCTAAACTAAACATTTTGTAATATCCGTGGTGTACGGTCTGATATACCATGCCTTTCAGCCAATCAGAGTTCAAGGGTCAAACCACTCAGTTTCTAACGTTAAATATATACTGGAATGAATCTCTACTTACACCCGAGTCAGGAGGACTGAAGCCACACAAGCTGCAGACGACAGTCTTACACTGTGTGCAGGTGTTATGGTTGGGTGGCTCCTTGGTGTTCAGGTTGAGTCCAGTAGTGTTGCACACTGGACACAGGGGTTTAGCTCCAGCCATAGGTCCAGCATTAGACTGAGTCCCAGGTTTACCAGAAGCCTGCTGCTGTGGTGTAGTCCTGGGGGAGCCCTGCTGCTGAGTCCCTTTCTTAGTGAACCCTTGTGGCTGAACTCCAACCTTAGGGGACCCTTGCTGTTGTGGTCTACCCTTAGAAGGGGCTTGCTGTTGAGCTCCAACCTTAGGTGAACCTTGTTGTTGGGGTCCAACTTTAGTAAGAGCTTGATGTTGAGCCCCAACTTTATGTGAACCTTGCTGTTGGGGTCCACTTTTAGCAGGGGCTTGCTGTTGAGCTCCAAACATAGGCAAACCTTGCTGTTGTGGTCCACACTTAGGAGCTTCTTGTTGAGCCCCAACCTTAGGTGACCATTGTTGTTGTGGTCCACCCTTAGCAGGGGCTTGCTGTTGAGCCCCTACCACAGGGGAATCTTGTTGTGGTCCAGCTTTAGGAGGTCCTTGCTGCTGGGGGGCTTGTTGTAGTCTTCCTTTACCAGGTCCTTCCTGTTGAGGCTCACCTTTATGAGATCCTTGCTGTTGAGGTCCACCCTTATCAGGGGCTTCCTGTTGTGGTTCACCCTTAGCAGGGGCTTGCTGTTTTGGTCCACCCTTAGTGGAGGCTTGCTGCCCGCTAGGTTTGTCTGCTTGACCAGCCTGGCCATTCCCCTGGAGCTGGGGTCCTGCCTGTTTAGGAGGTGCCTGGTCCTGTTTCCTATGTCCCTGCTGCGGGGCATTCCGAGGGCCAGGGCCTGACCCAGGCTGCTGAGTGCCTGCTTTCTGTTTGTCCCCCTCCGTATTATCCCCAAACAGACTTCCTCTGACAGCAGAAGAGACGGAGCTGAGGGGATTCGCACCACTTAAAAAGTTAGAGAACATGGCAGGTTCCTCCTCGCTGGACTCTACAGAGCTGCCTGAGTCAGAGCAGGAGCTATCCTCTCTCTTCTCTCCTGCAGGGGCCTGGGGAGGAACTGGGGCTGGGGGTAGGGCATCTACCGCCCCACTACTGCTGTCGCTGCTACTACTGCTACTGTTGCTGCTGCTGCCTGGGCTCTCCTCTGGTTCAAATTCTACACCAGAATTCCTACAGAAACGATAGAGAGGGAGACGGGGGGAGGGGAGGGGGGGGGCAGGTAGAGAGACGAGCATGTGTGAGAGAGAGAGAGAGAGTTAAGGTAGAGAGTGTGGAAGAGAGGTGGGGTGAAGGTTAGGGAGAGAGAGCATGACAGAAAAATATAGAGAGAGAATGAGAGGAATATGAGCATATTTGTAATGCATTTACAATATTCTGATTTCACATGCTACCCCAGGCAGGCAGGGGATGGTAAACAAATAACATCTCAAAATATATTGGAAAATAATGAGAACACAGGGAACATAATGCCATCAATGCCTCTGAGGTCCGTTTGTTATTCCCTCTCTGTATCCTGATACACCTCAAATCCTGCATAGAAAATATACATATTAATCAATTGCTACATGGCTATAGCAACATATTGTCAATGCAACATGTAAACATTTTAGAGCGAGAGAGAGAGAGAGAGAGAGAGAGAGAGAGAGATGGGGAGGGAGAGAGAGAGAGAGAATGTTTTCTAATGTCAAACAAAGTGAATATTGGAACAATATTTCTACGATAGGAATGTTAGGAATGGTCAGTGGGGACCTAAAGAATAATCATGTCATATTGTTAAATATTTTGTGATGTTATTAAAAACTGTATGTGCCATATACTGTAACTTAGAAACACATTCTAGCTTTCAAGTTTCCATCCAATATGATGTTAATACAATATTAAGAACGATGAAACTATTTTTGTTAAGATATGAATGTGATTTTGGTTTTCTAATGAGATAATATTTTTTCATGTCCGTTGCATATGAACTAAGCCACGCCCCTAATGCGGTCAGAATAGCGTGTCACTGTGATGGAACCGCTTTTCCGACCAGTGCTTAAAAGGACTCGCTAAGAATTTAACATCTTCAGACCAGCAGATGGACAACGTGAGCTGAACTTTACGAATGGTTGAAACTCTAAGACTCAACACGAGCTGAAGAAGATAAAGACCTTAAGATTTCCAGTTTGCAGCTGGGCATGTAAAAGTGGTCCTAGAACTTTGACTGTCTATCCGAGAAAGGAAGGAGAAGATCCCATCTCAGACAATCATTGGTGCATCTGAAGAAACATCCACTACAAGCCGGAGCAACTAAGAAGGACATTGTGACCTCTGATGGACAAGAAGAGCCTTACACCCATCGAGCCACTTCCCATAGAAGGATCGATTGGTTTCAGAGAGCCAAAGGACAAAGACATCTACACATAAATACATTATATTACTTACCCAAATGGGCGGTGGTTCATGAGCAAAGTATTATTATTACTTTGAGGGTAATTTCCAAATGTACGATAAGTTTGACTCTCTTCGTCTCTCCCTCTCTTTATCTACCCCTCCCTCTCCATATGTGTAACAAGCTGTCATATCTTATCAGTAAATAAATAATTAAATCAATTTGTGTAGAAATTAATAATCCGAAAAGGCTGGTGTTCTTGGGGATTCCAGAAGTCTGTGACTTGCAGAATGAGACTGATATGAGGTAATGATTAATAAGTGACTGTTATCGATATATAACATATATATCTTATATATCTTTAGAGTTTAATTCGGGAGAAGGTAATTTGTTAAACAACTTCTTTCGTAGTGCCCCAAATTCCTAATGAGTTAATTGTTACATGATTAATTTAATCAGGTAACAATTAAATATAGTTAGTTGATTCGATAAATAACAGTCATCAGATTAATGAAAGTCACATCACGACAACAGCATGCCTATGAGTTATTTTGCAAACATGTTATCCACAACATGTCTTGTCTTATGAACTGTTATTTTAAATAATTACATCATGGATATGAATAAATTATGTATATATACACTACTAGATTACTAACATATATATATATACTACTAGATTTGTGTTTAGAAGCCACCACGCCACCATCTTGGCAACTCCCCACCAGTGGCAAACATATTTTGGAAGCTATAGAAATGTATTTATTAATATCTACACTTCTTTTTGCCATGTTTATTATATTACAGACACCTTAATGCATACTTTAAAATGTTATTATGTCAGCTAAACATAAAAATATAACATGAAAAAATATATGATTTTTTTTTTCTTAAAGTATAATATTTAGAACGTACTAATGTTACTGTCCCCACTACAACAAAAATACTTAAATATACAGTGGGGAGAACAAGTATTTGTTACACTGCCGATTTTGCAGGTTTTCCTACTTGTAGGAATGTAGAGGTCTGTAATTTTTATCATAGGTACACTTCAACTGTGAGAGACGGAATCTAAAACAAATACCCAGAAAATCACATTGTATGATTTGTAAGTAATTAATTTGCATTTTATTACATGACATAAGTATTTGATCACCTACCAACCAGTAAGAATTCCGGCTCTCACAGACCTGTTAGTTTTTCTTTAACCTCTTTGTGTTAGGGGGCAGTATTTTCATAAAAAATTTAAAAACGTTCCCGTTTCAACGGGATATTTTGGCAGGAAAAGATGCTAGAATATGCATATAATTGACAGCTTTGGATAGAAAACACTCTAACGTTTCCAAAACTGTAAGGATATTGTCTGTGAGTATAACAGAACTGATGTTGCAGGCAAAAGCCTGAGAAAAATCCAATCCGGAAGTGCCCCAGGTTTTGAAAGCGCTGCGTTCCAATGACTCCCTATTCAGCTGTGAATGTACCATCAACGAGCTTACGCTTTCTACGTATTCCCCAAAGTGTCTACAGCATTGTGACGTAGTTTTACGCATTTCTGTTGAAAGAGATTCTCGCGTAAAATACAGAGGTAGCCATTACTCCAATCGGTCCTAGTTAAAAATGAATTGTCCCGATGGATATATTATCGAATAGATATTAGAAAAACACCTTGAGGATGGATTCTAAACAAAGTTTGCCATGTTTCTGTCGATATTATGGAGCTAATTTGGAATATTTTTCGGCGTTGTGGTGACCGCAATTTCCGGGCGATTTCTCAGCCAAACGTGAAGAACAAACGGAGCTATTTCGCCTACAAAAATAATATTTTGGGAAAAAATTAACTTTGGCTGTCTACCTGGGAGTCTCGTGAGTGAAAACATCCAAAGTTCATCAAAGGTAAACAATTTAATTTGATTGCTTTTCTGATTTCCGTGACAAGGTTGCCTGCTGCTAGCAAGGCATAATGCTATGCTAGGCTATGATAAACTTACACAAATGCTTGTCTAGCGTTGGCTGTAAAGCATATTTTGAAAATCTGAGATGACAGGGTGATTAACAAAAGGCTAAGCTGTGTTCCAATATATTTCACATGTGATTTTCATGAATAGGAATATTTTCTAGGAAGATTTATGGCCGTTGCGTTATGCTAATTAGTGTCAGATGATGACAATGGTCCCGTTCACGGGATGGGGTGTCACTACAGGTTAAGAATCCCTCCTGTTTTCCACTCATTACCTGTATTAACTGAACCTTTTTGAACTCGTTACCTGTATAAAAGACACCTGTCCACACACTCAATCAAACAGACTCCAACCTCTCCACAATGGCCAAAACCAGAGAGCTGTGTAAGGACATCAGGGATAAAATTGTAGACAGGCACAAGGCTGGGATGGGCTACAGGACAATAGGCAAGCAGCTTGGTGAGAAGGCAACAACTGTTATTATTAGAAAATGGAAGAAGTTCAAGATGACGGTCAATCACCCTCGGTCAAGGGCTCCATGCACAATCTAACCTCATGGAGCATCAATCATCATGAGGAAGGTGAGGGATCAGCCCAGAACTACACGGCAGGACCTGGTCAATGACCTGAAGAGAGCTGGGACCACAGTCTCAAAGAAAACCATTAGTAACACACTACGCCAACATGGATTAAAATCCTGCAGCGCACGCAAGGTCCCCTTGCTCAAGCCAGCGCATGTCCAGGCCCATCTGAAGTTTGCCAATGACCATCTGGATGATCCAGAGGAGGAATGGGAGAAGGTCATGTGGTCTGATGAGACAAAAATAGAGCTTTTCGGTCTAAACTCCACTCGCCGTGTTTGGAGGAACAAGAAGGATGAGTACAACCCCAAGAACACCATCCCAACCGTTAAGCATGGAGGTGGAAACATCCTTCTTTGGGGATGCTTTTCTGCAAAGGGGACAGAACGACTGCACCATATTAAGGGGAGGATGGATGGGGCCATGTATCGCGAGATCTTGGCCAACAACCTCCTTCCCTCAGTAAGAGCATTGAAGATGGGTCGTGGCTGGGTCTTCCAGCATGACAACGACCCGAAACACACAGCCAGGGCAACTAAGGAGTGGCTCCGTAAGAAGCATCTCAAGGTCCTGGAGTGGCCTAGCCAGTCTCCAGACCTGAACCCAATAGAAAATCTTTGGAGGGAGCTAAAAGTCCATATTGACCAGCGACAGCCCCGAAACCGGAAGGATCTGGAGAAGGTCTGTATGGAGGAGTGGGCCAAAATCTCTGCTGCAGTGTGTGCAAACCTGGTCAAGAACTACAGAAAACGTATTATCTCTGCAATTGCAAACAAAGGTTTCTGTACCAAATATTAAGTTCTGCTTTTCTGATGTATCAAATGCTTATGTCATGCAATAAAATGCAAATTAATTACTTAAAAATTATACAATGTGATTTTCGGGATTTTTGTTTTAGAATCCGTCTCTCACAGTTGAAGTTTACCTATGATAAAAATGACATACCTCTACATGCTTTGTAAGTGGGGAAAACCTACAAAATCGGCAGTGTATCAAATACTTGTTCTCCCCACTGTATGTAATTCTTTCCTTGAAACATTGAATTTAAATACTTCCTATGGAGGACTGCTCCTTCTGGGGAGTTCCAATATGGCCGACCGGTGGCTTCAAAGCCTTTTATTGGCCAATACATAGCATACGCAATCCTGGGTTTATATATATCATTGACATACTTGTTGTGGCACACGGATGTAAATTAAAACCGAGTGACTCTCTACGGATATCTCGGCTAAAAACAATGATCATTGACACTTAAAAATGTTGTGTGCATTCAGCTAAGGCTTTATTGATTGCGTCTCCATTTGATTTACTCTACATTGTTGTTTTTAGGCTTTTGTTTTTAAGGCTTTCAGCACCATGGACAGCAGCACAGAGCCACGGCTATTGATCACAGTTTTATACAAGGCATAGCCAAATCCAAGTTCTAAGGTTATAACCACCTTCATAGAGACAGAAATATTGCACATTCCCCATAGGCTTAAAAATGTGTGCCATTTATAGTCCCATCAAATGTGGAATAAATACTTTCACCCAAAATACAATATTATTGTAGAGGAGAGCCGAGTAAACACACACACACACACACATTCACATTCAGGGTTTGGGAGTAACGGATTACATGTAATCTTATTACCAAAAAAACGAACTATTCCATTACATTACCAGCTAAAATATTGCAATTAGATTACACGTACTTTGATTAGTTATTGGATTACTTTTAAATTCACAAATCATGTTTGAGAAAAAATACATTATAACACCTTTCTGTTTACTCAATGACATTCTATTCAGCATTGAAAAAAGGCGAAAGTTTAAGTTTGTTTCACTTGAGCGAGTCCGACCACAAGTCAGAGACCACTACACACACAAAAATGGTGCTTCCTCAGGGGTTCTGTGCAGAACCATACAGACCCAAATAACCCTTTGAGCCCTTGAGTTTTTTTGGACTTCTTTCCTTTGGGTGGCAGGTAGCCTTTGGGTGGCAGGTAGCCTTTGGGTGGCAGGTAGCCTTTGGGTGGCAGGTAGCCTTTGGGTGGCAGGTAGACTTTGGGTGGCAGGTAGTCTTTGGGTGGCAGGTAGCCTTTGGGTGGCAGGTAGCCTTTGGGTGGCAGGTAGTCTTTGGGTGGCAGGTAGCCTTTGGGTGGCAGGTAGTCTTTGGGTGGCAGGTAGCCTTTGGGTGGCAGGTAGCCTTTGGGTGGCAGGTAGCCTTTGGGTGGCAGGTAGCCTTTGGGTGGCAGGTAGCCTTTGGGTGGCAGGTAGCCTTTGGGTGGCAGGTAGCCTTTGGGTGGCAGGTAGTCTTTGGGTGGCAGGTAGCCTTTGGGTGGCAGGTAGCCTTTGGGTGGCAGGTAGCCTTTGGGTGGCAGGTAGTCTTTGGGTGGCAGGTAGCCTTTGGGTGGCAGGTAGCCTTTGGGTGGCAGGTAGTCTTTGGGTGGCAGGTAGCCTTTGGGTGGCAGGTAGCCTTTGGGTGGCAGGTAGCCTTTGGGTGGCAGGTAGTCTTTGGGTGGCAGGTAGCCTTTGGGTGGCAGGTAGCCTTTGGGTGGCAGGTAGTCTTTGGGTGGCAGGTAGCCTTTGGGTGGCAGGTAGCCTTTGGGTGGCAGGTAGCCTTTGGGTGGCAGGTAGTCTTTGGGTGGCAGGTAGCCTTTGGGTGGCAGGTAGTCTTTGGGTGGCAGGTAGCCTTTGGGTGGCAGGTAGCCTTTGGGTGGCAGGTAGCCTTTGGGTGGCAGGTAGCCTAGTGGTTAGAGTGTTGAGCCAGTAAACTAAAGTTTGCTGGATCGAATACTTGAGCTGAAAAAATATGTTGTTCTTCCCCTGAACAAGGCGGTTAACCCACTGTTCCTAGGCAGTCATTGTAAATAAGAATTTGTTCTTAACTGACTTGCCTAGTAAAATTAAATAAAATATATTTTGGTGATAATTAAAATGTAGGGGTAAGCAGCTCATTCAAATATTTCTGGGAATGGTTTGTTCACAGCCCTTATTGTGCAACTGTGAGTGAGTGACATTCCAGTTGATCTAAGCTGTTGTGGTATGCTATTACATGTTATATATACATATATGACTATAGCCAGTGATGGTGTCTTGTGAAAGACTCACGTATGGCAAGTCAGTAGTTCTCAATTCTCTCATCAGGGACCCCCAGCCGTTCCAAAGCTAGCACACCTGATTCAACTTGCTAATAAACAAAATAATAAAACCTATGGAATTTTAACAATATAATATGGCTATTAAACCACAAAAAAAAACCTGTATGGTTGTACAAATAAACTTTGAGAATGAGAAAAGTTCTTTATAGAACCATTCTCCATAAGGGTTCTATAAAGAACCATAAAAGGGTTCTATATAGCCCCAAAAATAGTTTTTTGGTGCTATATAGAACCTTTTGTAATGGTTCATTATAGAACCTTGGAGAAGGGATCTTTATAGCACCATACAGGTTCCATTGAGAACCTTATGAGCATGGTTCTTTATAGAACTTTCAAAAAAAGAACAATTCGTTTTTAGTGTGTATGATTACACACCAAATGTGTTTGATGGATCCTTTTTGTCTTGATGGCTCATTCATTCCCCCCTCCTCTCCCCTGTAACTATTCCCCAGGACGTTGCTGTAAATGAGAATGTGTTCTCAGTCAACTTACCTGGTAAAATCAGGGTAAAATAAAAATAAAGAAAATTCAAATTAAACGAACGCCTCTTAAGGGGAAAGTAATCAAAAGGTAACTAAAAGTAATCTGAATACATTACTGAGTTTGTGAAATCCCCAAATTACATTTCTGATTACAATTTTGGACAGATAACTAGAAGGATAACTATAACAGATTACATTTAGAAAGTAACCTACCCAACCTTGCACACGCACACACACACACACACACACACACACACACACACACACACACACAGTCAATCTGGCGCTCTCTGGAGAAACACTTCCGGGCAGGGGACAGCAAATGGTGCATGCGAACTGAATGCTGATATGGAAATATTATTTCCATACTTAGCTAGACATCAGAGGAAAATATTATAGTAAAGACATGGCAGTTGCCAATGCAAGCTTAACTAGCCAAACTGGTGCTATAACCTATTATTAATTTCAGCCTAGTTTCATAAACTAGACGTAACATAATAAACAAAAATCCAGGTTACTCAAATTAACATGATGAATTAAATTTTATATGGTATGTATTAATATGTGAATGTCCAATATCCATTTTGTATGTTACGAATTAGAATTTGTATGATGTTAAGAATTGCAATGTCAGTATGGGGTATGTGTAGGAGCCCCTGCTTCTGGTCTTGATTAGCATCAGTCAGTCAGACAAACAGACAGGCTCTATTACAGGCTACTCTACTTTAGGCTACACAACGCAATCCGCATAGTAGAGTAGGCTACCAGGAGGCTACCTCCAGACTGAACCCACTATATGTCTGTTAGAGACCTCTCTAACGCACAGAAAGCTGATTCAAACTCAAATTAACCTGCTCTGCAAGCGTTATGATATCAAAATACGTTCGTTAAACACCAAATATGAAGTTTCGCTTAGCAACTATCTTCATTTACTCACGTTACGGCTGGAATGTACTTCCAAAAAATATACAAATTAAAATGTATAAGCAACCGAAAAAATTATCTTCGCATTTTTTCGGTTGCTTGTCAGTTTTAATGTAGACCTTTTTTAGAAGTACATAATGGTTATAACGGGAGTAAATGATGATAGTTGCTCAGCAAAACTCTATATTTGGTGATCGACGAACGTATTTTGATATTATAAAGCTTGAAGAGCTGGTGAATGGGAGTTTGAATTGGACCTTTCTGGGTGTTGAGAGACGTCTCTAACCCACAGATACTGGTTCACCACCATATCTCAAATATGACAGCTCTGAAACCAAGGATCATCGCGGTCGTGAGATGAAGTAACCCATTTGCTCATCAGTTTCTCGCTCGGTGCGCCCTTGACATTCGCCCCAATCTCGTAAAAACTATACCCTATAAAACGGGTCGGAAACGCCATCATCCTGCGGACACCAGAGAGAAACCACCTGCCATCAGAGATATCCCCCGCGGATAATCCAGTACAGTATCACCCCTCCCCTTTCCCAGCCCAGCATCATTCACCCTCCGCGGTCACAATGTCAAACAGATGTGTACAGCACACGGTTCTCTGAAAAAGACGACGCAAATGCTACCTTTCGTGGCTTTGGCTCTCAAGTGCCAGATGTCTCTCCCCATCTTGACTCAGCCCTCCTACAGTAGGCTCCTCTTTGTCGGTTTCTGTGGTCTGACAGGCTGGCTGCGGAGGGATGGAGGGCAAAGAGCGGCGCGGGTCTACAGCATCCACTGATTCTGCCTTCCTGAACACTGCGCATGCGCCACCGTCTGACAGCCAGGTGGTCACGATACATCACGAAGGAAAATTTAAATTAAAGGGACAAGGAGATTTATCCGGCAGTTACATATAAACGATAAAGATCCCCACGTGTATCACATGCATGCGCAATATGTTTCCTTTACTCATCAAAATGATTTGGTTTCGTTCATGAATGCGATAAAAAATAGAAATGCATCATGTTTGGCCTATTATCTCTCAGCTTTGGCCTTTTGGTCAGGGAGATAATGACATTATATAAGGCTTCGGCTCTTATAAAAGACCTTTGAAACCTAGATTGAGTAGGTTGTGTTTATGTTGATTCTAATCCCCAAGGTCAACAGCACCCAGTGGACAGTCCTAAGAGAAGTGGCCTTCACCACTTCACCTTCAGGTTGACACTAAATGCTGATGAACCATGACAAATCTCTTCTTCATTATCTCTCTCACGCTGTTGCTCTCACCCTCTCTCAAGTTATCTCTCTCTCTCACACACACACACAAACATACACACAAACATACACACACACACACACACACATACACACACAATGGAATTCAGGTAATCGCTCAAAGTGAGATGGCCATTCGTCCCATTGGCTTTCTGAAGGCTCTCTCATGGCTTATATCTGATACATATTATCAGCACTACAGAGGCCCTAATGACAGATCCATAACATTAGCTATCCCTCACCACTGTCTGCATGTAGGCACTGTGTTTGTAAGTGTGAGTGTGTGTGTGTAAGTGTGCTTGTGTGTGTGAAATGTAGACAACAACGTTACTGTAAGGAGCTACAGTTGAAGTCGGAAGTTTACATACACTTTAGCCAAATACATTTAAACTCAGTTTTTCACAATTCCTG
>NC_048566.1:74927461-74972461 GCF_013265735.2 Oncorhynchus mykiss | reverse complement strand
GTCTGTTTTCTATGCCAGTCTCATATCATCCCTATATGTCTGTTTTCTATGCCAGTCTCATATCACCCCTATATGTCTGTTTTCTATGCCAGTCTCATATCACCCGTATATGTCTGTTTTCTATGCCAGTCTCATGCCATCCCTAATGCCTGTTTTCCTGACCAGTGACCAATTCCTATTGCCATACTAAAAATACTCTTAAAGGGCCAGCATCCTCCTAGCCCTCCTCCCTTCGCCTCGTCTCAACCATCTCTCCCTCCGCCCCCTAATCTCCTCCCGCCCACACAAACGAATCAGGAGGCGGCATGAAATCAGCAGTGATCTCTGGCAGGAGAGGAGAGGAGAGGGCTAGAGCGAATGCATGGGGCATAAGATGCCTGAGGATGCTGTGTGCTGCTGCTTCTGCTCCAGCTGTTTAGAAGGAGGAGCAGGATTTAGTATTACTACTACTAATTCTACTTCTACTGCCACTGGTACAGTACCACAGCAGTAGAACTAACCGTGTTCTCAGCTGTACATTCATTCAAGACCGTACGCTACAGTTACAGTACATGCACTAACATGAGTACTACTGGATTTACTCTGTTTGGAGTGTAATGTTTGAAAGAGCAGGCTCAGTTGTGGTGTGTTGGTTGTTGTAGCAGGATTCTGAGGAGATGGACAGGAGTCACCCGTAGCTCAGTGCTTAGGTCTAGACTCAACACAGGCTGTATACACAGTCATTGAAGAGGTGTCAAAGAAGCTGCCTAAGGTTTTAGGCTACATCAGGACTGCTACCTCTCTTTGGTCTGCCTCTCACTACCAGGTCGTTGCCAACACTGCTGTTTACTAAAACAAAATGTTGATGGGTATAAGGTTCTCAGATACTCCATAGTTATTATAGTTACATGATGAATATCTAAGAATGAGGTGATTCAAAAGCTTGATCAATTCACAGTGCATTAGAGTAATCAAACCGATTATGGTTGATGAGGATAATGATGGGACACAATCTTACTGAAACTACCATACATACAAGAGAACATTCTATTGTTACTTGACATTTGTTCCTGAATTGTACCCTCTCTGGTCCCCTAAGGATTTCCATTTCTGAAATGTATTATCCAACACTCCACCATGTGAGTGTTGATTGTGTACATATGAGTTGAGCCACATGCATAGACCATGCCAAAAAACAGTATCACTTTCTGGTGTACCTTTCATCTGGCAGTTATACTCTGACATCACTTTCACTGGCACCTACCCACTGAGTAGGTGGGTGTGAGTGTGTGAGTGTGTGTCATAGTCTTATATCACCTTCATCAGCACCTGCCTGGTGTGTAGGTGTGTGTAGGCTGTGTGTGGTATAGTCTAATATCATCTATTCTATATGTGAAATGGTATAGCTACTGTACCAACGCTGCTCTTAGAAAACAGAATCTTCTGTATGTGTTTTCTGTGTGTGTGTGTGTGTGTGTGTGTGTGTGTGTGTATGTACTACTGTACTTGACCTGCTCACAGAGTAGAGGATCTATTCTCTCATCAAATATTTACCAGCAACATCAGCCTCCCAGGTGCTGCTGTAATAACAACACACACACACACACACACACACACACACACACACACACACACACACACACACACACACACACACACACACACACACACACACACACACACTCACACACACACATTTCAGAACCAGAGTGGAGGGACAAAAAACACCCCGCTGATAGTGGTAGTGGGGTGGTATATACATAGTCTCCCTAATGGCTCAGGTCAGATGCCTACATACAGTACCAGTCAAAAGTTTGGACACCTACTCATTCAAGGGTTTTTCCTTATTTGGACTATTTTCTACATTGAAGAATAACAGTGAAGATATCAAAACTATGAAATAACACATACAGTTGAAGTCAGAGTTTACATACACCTTAGCCAAATAGATTTAAACTCAGTTTTTCACAATTCCTGACATTTAATCAGGAATTCCCTGTCTTAGGTCAGTTAGGATCACCACTTTATTTTAAGAATGTGAAATGTCAGAATAATAGTAGAGAGAATAATTTATTTCAGCTTTTATTGCTTTCATCACATTCCCAGTGGTTCAGAAGTTTACATACACTCAATTAGTATTTGGTAGCATTGCCTTTAAATTGTTTAACTTGGGTCAAACATTTTGGGAAGCCTTCCACAAGCTTCCCACAATAAATTGGGTGAATTTTGTTCCATTCCTCCTGACAGAGCTGGTGTAACTGAGTCAGGTTTGAAGGCTTCCTCCTCACACACGCTTTTTCAGTTTTGCAAATTTTCTATTGGATTTAGGTCAGAGCTTTGTGATGGCCAATCCAATACCTTGAATTTATTGTCCTTAAGCCATTTTGCCACAACTTTGGAAGTATGTTTGGGGTCATTATCCATTTGGAAGACCCATTTGCAACCAAGCTTCAACTTCCTGACTGATGTCTTGAGATGTTGCTTCAATATATCCACATAATTTTCCTTGCTCATGATGCCATCTATTTTCTGAAGTGCACCAGTCCCTCCTGCAGCAAAGCGCCCCCACAACATGATTCTGCCACCCTCGTGCTTCACGGTTGGGATGGTGTTCTTCGGCTTGCAAGCCTCTCCCTTTTTCCTCCAAACATAACGATGGTCATTATGGCCAAACAGTTCTATTTTGTTTCATCAGACCAGAGGACATTTCTCAAAAAGTACAATCTTTGTTCCCATGTGCAAACTGTTTTTTTATGGCGGTTTTGGAGCAGTGGCTTCTTTCTTGTTGAGCGGCCTTTCAGGTTATGTCTACTCGTTTTACTGTGGATATAGATACTTTTGTACCTGTTTCCTCCAGCATCTTTACAAGGTCCTTTGCTGTTGTTCTGGGATTGATTCACAGTTTTCGCACCAAAGTAAGTTGATCTCTTGGAGACAGAACGTGTCTCCTTCCTGAGTGGTATGATGGCTGCGTGGTCCCATGGTGTTTATACTTGCGCACTATTGTTTGTTTACTGTGGATATAGATACTTTTGTACCTGTTTCCTCCAGCATCTTTACAAGGTCCTTTGCTGTTGTTCTGGGATTGATTCACACTTTTCGCACCAAAGTACGTTCATCTCTTGGAGACAGAACACGTCTCCTTCCTGAGTGGTATGATGGCTGCGTGGTCCCATGGTGTTTATACTTGCGTACTATTGTTTGTATGGATGAACGTGGTACCTTCAGGCGTTTGGAAATTGCTCCCAAGAATGAACCAGACTTGTGGAGGTCTACAATTTTTCTAAGGTCTTGGCTGATTTCTTTAGATTTTCCCATGGTGTCAAGCAAAGAGGCATTGAGATTGAAGGTAGGCCTTGAAATAAATCAGCAGGTACCTCCAATTGACTGAATTATGTAAATTAGCCTATCAGAAGCTTCTAAAGCCATGACATCATTTTATGGAATTTTCCAAGCTGCTTAAATGCACAATCAACTCAGTGTATGTAAACTTCTGACCCACTGGAATTGTGATACAGTGAATTATAAGTGAAATAATCTGTCTGTAAACAATTGTTGGAAAATTACTTGTGTCATGCACTAAGTAGAGGTCCTAACCGACTTTCCAAAACTATAGTTTTTTAACAAGAAATTTGTGGAGTGGTTGAAAAATGAGATTTAATGACTCCAACCTAAGTGTATGTAAACGTCTGACTTCAACTTTATGGAATCACGTAGTAACCAAAAAAGTGTTAAACAAATCAAAATATATTTTATATTTGAGATTCTTCAAAATGGCCACCATTTGCATTAAGAGCTTTGCACACTCTTGGCATTCTCTCAACCAGCTTCATGAGGTAGTCACCTGGAATGCATTTCAATGAACAGGTGTGCCTGTTAACAGACACCTGACAAGTCCTCAACTGGCAGCTTCATTAAATAGTACCCAAAAAACACCAGTCTCAACATCAACAGTGAAGAGGCGACTCCGGGATGCTGGCCTTCTAGGCAGAGTTCCTCTGTCCAGTGTCTGTGCTCTTTTGCCCATCTTAATATTTTATTTTTATTGGCCAGTCTGACATATGGCTTTTTCTTTTCATTTCTGCCTAGAAGGCCAGCATCCCGGAGTCGCCTCTTCACTGTTGACTTTGAGACTGGTGTTTTGTGGGTATTATTTAATGATCTGCCAGTTGAGGACTTGTGTGGCATCTGTTTCTCAAAATAGACACTCTAATGTACTTGTCCTCTTGCTCAGTTGTGCACCATGGCCTCTCACTCCTCTTTCTCTTCTGGTTAGGGCCAGTTTGCGCTGTTCTGTGAATAGAGTAATACACAGCCTTGTACGATATCTTCAGTTTCTTGGCAATTTCTCACATGGAATAGCCTTCATTTCTCAGAACAAGAATAGACTGATGAGTTTCCGAAGAAAGTTCTTTGTTTCTTGCCATTTTGAGCCTGTAATCGAACACACAAATGCTGATGCTCCAGATACTCAACTACTCTAAGAAGGCCAGTTTTATTGCTTCCTTAATCAGAACAACAGTTTTCAGCTGTGCTAACATAATTGAAAAATGGTTTTCTAAGGATCAATTAGCTTTTTAAAATTATAAACTTGGATTAGCTAACACAACGTGCCATTGGAACACAGGAGTGATGGTTGCTGATAATGGGCATCTGTACGCCTATGTAGATATTCCATAAAAAAATCAGCCGTTTCCAGCTACAATAGTCATTATACAACATTAACAATGTCTACACTGTATTTCTGATCAATTTGATGATAGGCAAAAAATGAGCTTTTCTTTCAAAAACAAGGACATTTCTAAGCGACCCCAAAACTTTTGAACGGTAGTGGAAATGTAAATGAAATTCAACCCTTGTATTTAATGAAAGACACCTGTTATACAACCCACTTAAAGTTGTTCTGCATATGATTCAATAACATTCATGATACTCAACACTTGTCATGCTGTTGAAGGCATAATTTTGAATCCATTTCTGTTATCTCCCTGGTATTCATACAGAGGAAAAGTGTTTGCTGAACTTGTGATTAACATCTTGAAACAGTGTATGTCAAACACTGGCCATAGAGGTGAGAATCAGCCAGAGAGACACACATTCATATTTCACCGTCCTCCGTTTATGTTCATGATTTGGTATGTAGTCCGAGTAGCGGCAAACCACATTCTACAGTATAAACATGTTGCTAGTCTTATCCTTCAGCGGATAGACCATTGATGTATGTTTAGCTTTGTTCTGCCTATCCGTCCCCTCTGTGTGTGTGTTTGTGTGTCTGTGTTTTATGGCCTGAATCAGCTGTTGGGACTCTACGGTGCGAGGGTCGTAGTGATGAGTAAGAAATTAGGTAGATGGATAGAGGAGGCGAGAGAGGGAGAGAGAGAGATTATAGTAGAGAAGAAGTCACAAGGGGATGGATACACCATGATTACACATAGATTAACCACAGCTCTGAAGACTCAATCCACACACACACACTATTGTTATCACATCAC
Source organism: Oncorhynchus mykiss (assembly GCF_013265735.2). Taxonomy (NCBI): domain Eukaryota; kingdom Metazoa; phylum Chordata; class Actinopteri; order Salmoniformes; family Salmonidae; genus Oncorhynchus; species Oncorhynchus mykiss. Next base: position 74,966,990 of record NC_048566.1, on the reverse strand, counting down.
ACACACACAGCTGTCAGTTACCAATCTCTGTTCTCTGTTGATTGGTGGTACTGATGCTAACATGTGACCACTGAATTCTAGTCACTAGATCTCAAAATAGCAACTTCTGTAAACCTCAGGCCAATGCATTCTAAAAGAGAGTGCTGAACCTCCTGTGGTTTCAGGACTTGGTAATACAGATAGAGAGAGAGAGATGACCATGCAGCTCCTGCTGAATAGAAATACCACAGTGTGACAGACTAGCTCTCACACACAGAATAACTCAGCACTGCCTCAATGCCTCTGTTCTTTCCAACCAACCCAACACCCTCCCTCCCTCTCTCTCTCTCTCTCTCTCTCTCTCTCTCTCTCTCTCTCTCTATGTCTGTCTGTCTCTCTCTCTCTCTCTCTCTCTCTCTCTCTCGGTCTCTTACTCTATCTCTCTCGCTCTCTCTCTCTCGTTTTTGCTCTCTATCTCTGAGTCACTTGCTGCCTGTTGTTTTCTAACGGTCTCTTCCCCTCTCTATTTCTCTCCAAGTGCTCTCATCTCTTTGTTGTAGAGTCGCTCCTACCCATTTAGTGGTTCTCATCTTTTCTCTCGCTCTGTGAATTGCCTTCATCCCATTCTCTGGCTCTCCCCCTCTCACTTTCAAAGGATTATCAAGTAGGAGTGAGTCACAAGATCTATACCATCCGGTTGTTCTTTCTCTCTCTCCCTCGCTCGTGAGTCATGAGGTGTGTAAGTGGGTGGGGCGTCAGTGCATCTGATGGATCGGGGGGTTTTCTCTCATCCCGTATCTCACACGAACAGACATGTGCACAAATAAGTAAGAGACTCATTGTGAGTAAGGGGTTTCAGCGTGACCTCAAAATGTGCCCCACTCACCCACACACTGAGGCAGAGACTAGAGTCATTGAGACCTGTAGGTACAGCAGGGTGAAATTGGGGAGATGTGTTGACTGCTTAAGGCCGGGGCTGCACAACACTGACATACTTTGTGTGTTTTCATACTTTGTTTGTTTCTACAGTGTATGTGTTTGCAATGTGTGTTTTGTTTTACAGTGTGTGTTTGTACGGGTCATTGACGCCATTGAGGTGGACGGAGTGGATGGGTGCTGACCGCTGCCGATAGACTATACTTTTCTACTATTTGAGTACTGGTGCCTCTTCTAGAAATACCCAATAAAAAAAAATAAAAAAAAAAAAACCATTTTTTTTAACCTTTTTTTTAACCTTTTTTTTAACCTTTTTTTTAACTAGGCGAGTCAGTTAAGATCAAATTCTTACAGTGCCTTGCGAAAGTATTCGGCCCCCTTGAACTTTGCGACCTTTTGCCACATTTCAGGCTTCAAACATAAAGATATAAAACTGTATTTTTTTGTGAAGAATCAACAACAAGTGGGACACAATCATAAAGTGGAACGACATTTATTGGATATTTCAAACTTTTTTAACAAATCAAAAACTGAAAAATTGGGCGTGCAAAATTATTCAGCCCCCTTAAGTTAATACTTTGTAGCGCCACCTTTTGCTGCGATTACAGCTGTAAGTTGCTTGGGGTATGTCTCTATCAGTTTTGCACATCGAGAGACTGAATTTTTTTTCCCATTCCTCCTTGCAAAACAGCTCGAGCTCAGTGAGGTTGGATGGAGAGCATTTGTGAACAGCAGTTTTCAGTTCTTTCCACAGATTCTCGATTGGATTCAGGTCTGGACTTTGACTTGGCCATTCTAACACCTGGATATGTTTATTTTTGAACCATTCCATTGTAGATTTTGCTTTATGTTTTGGATCATTGTCTTGTTGGAAGACAAATCTCCGTCCCAGTCTCAGGTCTTTTGCAGACTCCATCAGGTTTTCTTCCAGAATGGTCCTGTATTTGGCTCCATCCATCTTCCCATCAATTTTAACCATCTTCCCTGTCCCTGCTGAAGAAAAGCAGGCCCAAACCATGATGCTGCCACCACCATGTTTGACAGTGGGGATGGTGTGTTCAGCTGTGTTGCTTTTACGCCAAACATAACGTTTTGCATTGTTGCCAAAAAGTTCAATTTTGGTTTCATCTGACCAGAGCACCTTCTTCCACATGTTTGGTGTGTCTCCCAGGTGGCTTGTGGCAAACTTTAAATGACACTTTTTATGGATATCTTTAAGAAATGGCTTTCTTCTTGCCACTCTTCCATAAAGGCCAGATTTGTGCAATATACGACTGATTGTTGTCCTATGGACAGAGTCTCCCACCTCAGCTGTAGATCTCTGCAGTTCATCCAGAGTGATCATGGGCCTCTTGGCTGCATCTCTGATCAGTCTTCTCCTTGTCCTTGAGCTGAAAGTTTAGAGGGACGGCCAGGTCTTGGTAGATTTGCAGTGGTCTGATACTCCTTCCATTTCAATATTATCGCTTGCACAGTGCTCCTTGGGATGTTTAAAGCTTGAGAAATCTTTTTGTATCCAAATCCGGCTTTAAACTTCTTCACAACAGTATCTCGGACCTGCCTGGTGTGTTCCTTGTTCTTCATGATGCTCTATGCGCTTTTAATGGACCTCTGAGACTATCACAGTGCAGGTGCATTTATACGGAGACTTGATTACACACAGGTGGATTGTATTTATCATCATTAGTCATTTAGGTCAACATTGGATCATTCAGAGATCCTCACTGAACTTCTGGAGAGAGTTTGCTGCACTGAAAATAAAGGGGCTGAATAATTTTGCACGCCCAATTTTTCAGTTTTTGATTTGTTAAAAAAGTTTGAAATATCCAATAAATGTCGTTCCACTTCATGATTGTGTCCCACTTGTTGTTGATTCTTCACAAAAAAATACAGTTTTATATCTTTATGTTTGAAGCCTGAAATGTGGCAAAAGGTCGCAAAGTTCAAGGGGGCCGAATACTTTCGCAAGGCACTGTACTTAGGGGCAGAACAACAGATTTTTACATTATCAGCTCTATCTAATATGAGGTCTATCTAACCCTATCTAATATGACCTCCACAACAGTACAGACACCATTTTCTCCCCAGCTAAAGCCCTGATATACAAACCTGAGAAATATTCAGAAATAGCAATGCATATAATAAAGACTGCAGGAAGTGAAAGCTGGCAAAATATCACAGAGCTCCTGAATCACAGATATGAGAAATGCAGAATGGAGAGATTAATAAAATAATAATCAACCATTGATTAAATCGAAGCTTTAATCTGGGTTGAATGTTTCAGATGAAGTGTATGTATGATATAGTGAAGGGAGTAAAATCATCAAACGTGGGACCACAGGGGCGTCTGTTCTCCTGTCTCTGTGTGTGGGTGTGTGGTGAATATGACACAACATAGATAACAGACAACCACGGAGCACTATCTGCCCTTCATGCTCCAGGCTTTCATCTAGTCGATTCACTCACACACACACACACACACACACACACACACACACACACACACACACACACACACACACACACACACACACACACACACACACACACACACACACACACACACACACACACACACAGACACACACACACACACACACCATTTCATACGTAATAAAGTGTTATGCTGCATTAGGCACTGATGGAAACATCACTGTGCTGCTGATGGGAAGGAGAGGAGAGAGAGAGACACACACACAGAGACACAGAGAGAGAGAAATGGGCTGAGCAGCTAGCGGGTCTACTGGCTGGGCTGGGTGTTAAGGTTGGTGTAACATTGTGGTGTAACACCCACTACCTGAGTGACAGTGCTAAGACACAGAGAGGGGTAGCTGTGGTGAGGTGGTGAGAGAGAGGGTGTTAGGGGCCTTTTAGACCATTGCTATGGTAGCCAGTGGAACAGATCAGCTGTGTGAACTCCATCCTCAGATGTCTCCAGTCTGAGTGTGTGTGTGTGTGTGTGTGTGTGTGTGTGTGTGTGTGTGTGTGTGTGTGTGTGTGTGTGCGTGTGTGTGTGTGTGTGTGTGTGTGTGTGTGTCAGCCACATTGTTGATAGCTGAATCCTAGAGGTGACACCGGTGAGAGAGCATACACATTTTTTAATGTCAGGTACACACACACACACACAGTAATGTCACACACACACACAGTTTCTATTTAGGCCAAAACTCTTACTCAACAAAAACACCTTGATGAACGTTACATTGTCAGAATGTGTAACAGATTAATTCCTCAGATGAGTTTGAATATTAATGAGACAGGCTCCTAGCCAATGACATGCTTGAATGGTCACTGTGGCGCTCTTCCTTATTCCAGAGGGAAAATGTGGTGACGTAGATTGGCTTCTGTTCTGGTTATTATGAACTCCATCTCTTCCATCATTACTGACCCCGGTGACAGAGAGAGAGGGGAAGAGAGGGGGGAAGAGAGAGAAATAGACAGCCATGCAGGAGCTGATATGAATATTCATTAATCAACTCTTTATAATTACCAGTTGAAGACACTTCACATTTAAGTTGGACATTTATTGAAGGGGAAATGCATCTGTTGAGATACACTTTGGATATGATTTCATATCTAAAGACTCAGATGAAGTATCTATAACTTTTATTGCGGGGTTACATCTATTCCATTTGATAGAATCCATGTTCCATCATCAACAGTAGATTCTCCAAACTGTTTATATTGTTCAGTGGTATTCTTTGTTGAATATTCTCTGAGCCGCACACACAGAATTTTGCATTAATGTAATCATTCAATGATGTCAACTTACCTAGAATTCTAATTCTCATGTGAAACCACATGAAATCACAAGTTAAACCATACGATCTGACAAAGTATGGTAGATAATACTCGCCTACATCGTCATGAAAGTTAACATTTAATTATACAGTAAAACAATATCACAGCACTGTTTCCAGTTGAATAAAATCAAAAGCACTACTAAACTCAAAACAGATACCTATACTAATAATCATGTAATTACAGTAAGACACATTAGAAAGAAACACTACTTGTTGATGTGCGTACGCTTGATGTATTTTCTAATCAGTGGTTTTTAACACGAGCAGCTCAAGAGTATCTCTAGAAACATACACATGTTTTATTTCTAATGAATCTGTTTGAATGTCTGTTATCTGTGTGTTCATCTGGCATGGCTGTGAATCCTTTGTCCGCTCAGAGAGGCCTGCTGTCAGTTCTGTGGTCTTAAAGTCAGAGGCCACGTCGTTCCAAACAATTAGTCTGTTCTACATGCCTTCGATCTGACGGACACTCAGGGACAAACACACTCTGCATATCTACCAGTGGCAAGGTTTCCACCAGAACTCATGGAAGGAAAAACACAATATAACAAAGTCTGGTTATTAGAAGGAATATGACAATATTTTCAAGTCTAAGAGAAGACAGTGCCACGTTTTAGCTTTGTTGGTTGTAGTATTCTCTACTGAAAAAAACCTGTCCCAGTGTGTGTGTGTGTGTGTGTGTGTGTGTGTGTGTGTGTTGTACAGTCTCTACCCTCTCACTCTCTCTCCCCTCAGTTGTCCAAGGTGTGTCTGGGGGCTCGGTGTGGGTCTCCTTTCCCCCTCCCCTTCCTCTCTCCTACTTCCATTGGCTGGGTGTATCTGCGTTTAGTCTTCCTGCGTCTCTTCCCTGAGCACCAGACCCTCTCACAGTACTCCTCCACCTTCTGGGAGTCCCCATAGCCTATCAGCTGGAGAAACTCCTTGTACCACAGCTGTGAGGAAGGGCCTGGTCCTGGGGCTGGCAGCCTGGATGTAGTACCAGGGCCTGGCAGCCTGGAGGTAGGGCCTGGAGTTGGGGCTTGGGCTAAGGATAACCCTGGCAGGGCTCCTTGTAGCCTGGAACTTGGGTCAGAGTTGGAACCAGGGTGGGGGTCTGGAGAGGTATCTATAGGGAGGTGACAGGTTTCTTTTTTCTCCCCCTCTCCCTCCTCCCCTGTCTTGTGTATCAGGGCCCCAACCTTCTGCCCTCCCAACACGTGTAGCGTGACCCTCAGTAGGGTGTGGACATAGCCATGTTCCACCGTCTGACACACGTACACACCAGCATCCCCGCTCCGAACACGCAGGAACAGCAGCCCGTGGGTTGTCATAACTACACGCTCATCACCTCCGACCTGGAGGTAGGGAGAGATGGGTAAGGTTAAAAAGAGATGGGAAAGCAGGGAATAGGGGAGGAAAGTGATGTTTGTGTGTGTGTCTCACCTCCTCTCTGTCTGGGTCCCTCTGTATGTACCACATGACTCTGGCCTGTAGAGAACGAGGGGTACACTCTAGTAGAGTACTGTTACTCTCTACCCCATACACCTGCATCTCCCCTGCACCCTGGTACTGCTCCCCTACTGAGACATCAGGAGACATTAGATGTGAGATGTAAAAAAGAGGACAACAGAGTAATTCAACTTACAGTGATCTCTCTTTTATCCTCATGCCTGTCACACAAAGCTTCTCTATACACACTTCTCTATCATACACAGGTACATTTTTTTATGGACCTGAGCTTCAAAATTATAAGCTGCATGAAACATACCTCATAGGAGGTACATCTCAGATGGGACAGCTTCGCGCACACACACACACACACACACACACACACACACACACACACACACACACACACACACACATGAAATGTCAGGACTTTTTGGAGTGTAGAAATGTTTGACCATTAAAATATTCCTATATTCCTTAACCCAAAGATTTTCCAAAGATTGGTAAGCTGCCGCGGTCATCCCCCTCTTCAAAGGGGGTGACACTCTAGACCCAAACTGCTACAGACCTATATCTATCCTACCCTGTCTTTCTAAGGTCTTCGAAAGCCAAGTTAACAAACAGATTACCGACCCTTTCGAATTCCATCGTACCTTCCCAGCTATGCAATCTGGTTTCAGAGCTGGTCATGGGTGCACCTCAGCCACGCTCAAGGTCCTAAATGACATCATAACCACCATCGATAAGAGACATTACTGTGCAGCCGTCAATCACCACATTCTTATTGGCAGACTCGACAACCTTGGTTTCTCAAATGATTGCCTCGCCTGGTTTACCAACTACTTCTCTGATAGAGTTCAGTGTGTCAAATTGGAGGGCCTGTTGTCCGGACCTCTGACAGTCTCTATGGGGGTGCCACAGGGTTCAATCCTCGGGCCGACTCTCTTCTCTGTATACATCAATGATGTTGCTCTCGCTGCTGGTGATTCTCTAATACACCTCTACGCAGACGACACCATTCTGTATAATTCTGGCCCCTCTTTGGACACTGTGTTTACTAACCTCCAGACGAGCTTCAATGCCATTCAACTCTCCTTCCGTGGCCTCCAACTGCTCTTAAACGCAAGTAAAACTAAATGCATGCTCTTCAACCGATCACTGCCCGCACCTGCTCGCCCGTCCAGCATCACTACTCTGGACGGCTCTGACTTAGAATATGTGAACAACTAAAAATACCTAGGTGTCTGGTTAGACTGTAAACTCTCCTTCCAGACTCACATTAAGCATCTCCAATCCAAAATTAAATCTAGAATTGGCTTCCTGTATCGCAACAAAGCATTCTTCACTCATGCTGCCAAACATACCCTTGTAAAACTGACCGTCCTACCGATCCTCGACTTCGGTGATGTCATCTATAAAATAGCCTCCAACACTACTCAACAAACTGGATGCAGTCTATCACAGGGCCATCCGTTTTGTCACCAAAGGCCCATACACTACCCACCATTGCGACCTGTACGCTCTCGTTGGTTGGCCCTTGCTTCATACTCGTCGCCAAACCCACTGGCTACAGGTTATCTACAAGTCTCTGCTAGGTAAAGCCCCGCCTTATCTCAGCTCACTGGTCACCATAGCAGCACGCGCTCCAGCAGGCATATCTCACTGGTCACCCCCAAAGCCAATTCCTCCTTTGGTCGTCTTTCCTTCCAGTTCTCTGCTGCCTATGACTGGAACAAACTGCAAATATCTCTGAAGCTGGAGACTCGTATCTCCCTCAATAGCTTTAAGAACCAGCTGTCAGAGCAGCTCACAGATCACTGCACCTGTACACAGCTCATCTGTAAACAGCCCATCTATCTACCTACCTCATCCCCATACTGTATTTATCTTGCTCCTGTGCACCCCAGTATCTCTACTTGCACATTCATCTTCTGCACATCTACCATGTCAGTGTTTAATTGCTATATTAAAATGACTTCGCCACCAACACTTTTTATTACCTTAACTCCCTTATCTTACTTCATTTGCACTCACTGTAAATATACTTTTTGTTTGACTATGTTTTGTTTATTCCATGTGTAACTCTGTGTTGTTGTATCTGTCGAATTGCTATGCTTTATCTTGGCCAGGTCGCAGTTGCAAATGAGAACTTGTTCTCAACTAGCCTACCTGGTTAAATAAAGGTGATATATATATATATTTTTTTTTAAAACCCCCAACCCTGAACCTAAACCTAAACCTAAACTTAACCTTAACCTTAACCTTAACCTTAACCAAACCCTAACCCTAACCCTAACCCTAACCTTAACCCCAAATACCATAACCTTAAACCTAACCTTAACCCTAGTTGTAACCCCAAAACACTAAATCTAACCCTTATGCTTAAAATAGCATTTGTTTTTCTACCTACCTACTTCCTTCCTACTTTCAGGTGAAATGTTAGGACTTTGGGGTCCTGATAATGCAGGAAAACAAACACACACACACAGACTGACCATCAATCTGTAGCCCGTTGCACAGCTGTACAGCGTTGCCATGGCGAACATCCTGTCTCCTGAATCGTCTACTGAGAGAGAGGGGTAAGGGAGGAGGGTGTTAGATTGGCATTTGAGAGAGTGAGATAAGGACAGAGAGGAATTAGAGAGGATAGAGGTGCTGGATGAGGTGCTAATGAGTGATATGTGATCCCTCTGCACCTCTGTGCTTGTGCACATGTGCATGAGTCTGTGTCTGTGTCTGTGTGTGACTGTACATGCCTGTGTGTCTTGTGTGTTTGTGTCTCACCTCTTAGTGTAAACCCCAGCAGGGTAGTATCGTGAGCAGGTAATTCCATCCCAGGCGCAGTAAGGGTCCCTCGCTAGGCAACAGTCGGCACACTCAGACCCGTACAGGTCACACTGATGGAGCCTCACCTGAGCCACACCAACCTCAGAACCCACATATAGCTGTTGCTATGGAAACGACAAAACAGGGACAGAAATGAATGGAGGTACACATTGGAGTATATATCAAGCACAGGAGGATGGTGGCACCTTAATTGGGGAGACAGGGCTTGTGGTAATGACTGGAGCGGAGTCAGTGGAATGGTATTAAATACATCAAACACATGGTTTCCAGGTGTTTGATGTCATTCCATTTGGTCCGTTCCAGCCATTAACATGAGCCGTTCTGCCCTCAGCAGCCTCCTGTGATATCAAGAACATAAAATGCATTACATTCCCCACATTCAGATGTCAATACACTGTGATCCTGTGGTTAGATGAAGGTACTACAGTTTTAAACAACCGCACAACATTGTTTTTTTATTAATTAAACATTTTAAGACAATACATAGTTTTCATACCCGTTTAGCTGATATGATGATCTCAGTTATTGGAAAAGGGACCTATAAAGAAGTCAAATATATATTTTTTAACTTCCACAATGAAATCAAATTGTTGAGTGCCAATCTTCTTTATGTGTGCAATGACTATTGTTTGCCACATGGTGGCAGTGACTAACAACAGTACCTTGAACACCTGCAGTTCCTCCAGCAGCACTTCCTCTATGGTGTCTGTGTCTTTGTTGTAGATGGTGATAACCTTCAACACCACAGAGTCGCCTACGGGAGAGAGTATCATCTGATGTAAATGTAACCCTTTCACCAATTCAACCACCCATTCAGAAAGGAAATCCAAATGGAAGAGTCAAAGCCTTTGTTTTGGAATGTCATTGTCTCTCTCTCTTCATCTTGTCTCTGTAGATTGTGATTGTAATGCACATTTTTGGAGATCAAAATATTTTAAGCAAATTCTCATGAAAGACAGATTGAGTGACTTTAATAATTTGAATACTTTGAACACTGGGCATACAGTGAGTGATACTGAATGCCCAGTGGAGGGAGCACAAACCCTGAAGATACAGTACACAGCACTGGACAATTTCAGGATTTGTACCTGTTCCTATATACAGAACATGATAGTGTCCATCCTGGGCCTGGACACGGTCCACAGCGATCTGAGTTAGTCTCCTCCCCCCTGGCTCTGTCTGCAGTAGAACTGGTCTGCGGTGGAGGGGGAGGACCGGGCTAAACATGACCGGGTGGGAACGCACGAATCGCAGAACCTCATCAGGGAACTCCTTAGAACCTGAGAACCCACCACCATTCACCTCACTGGCACACTGGAAAGAGAGAGGAAGGGAAAGAGATGGAGGGGGAGAAGGGTTAAAGAGAGAGAGAGAGAGAGAGAGAGAGATGGGGAGAATACATTTTGGAATAAGAAAATAGCATTACACTGTGATAGACTACAATGATTCACTGGCGTACCAGACATCCCTCCTGCCCTGCAAGGCTCGAACAAGCTCTGAGAGCCAATGCGCCTATCTGACATGGTTGTCTATTTTTCGTTATATACTGTATACAGTACCAGTCAAAAGTTTGGACACACCTACTCATTCAAGGGTTTTCTTTATTTGTACTATTTTCTACATAGTAAAATGACAGTGAAGACATGAAAACTATGAAAAATCACACATGGAATCATGTAGTAACCAAAAAATATATATTTGAGATTCTTTAAAGTAGCCACCCTTTGCCTTGATGACAGCTTTGAACACACTTGACATTCTCTCAACCAGCTTCACCTGGAAAGCTTTTCCAACAGTATTGAAGGGGTTCCCACATATGCTGAGCACTTGTTGGCTGCTTTTCCTTCACTCTGTGGTCCAACTTCTACCATCTCAAATGGGTTTTTTGGTTACTACATGATTCCATATGTGTTATTTCATAGTTTTGATGTCTTCACTATTATTTTACAATGTAGAAAATAGTAAAAATAAAGAAAATCTCTTGAATGGGTAGGTGTGTCCAAACATTTGAGTGGTACTGTATATACAGTGCACTTGGAAAGTATTCAGACCCCTTGACTTTTTCCACATTTTGTTACGTTACTGCCTTGTTCTGAAATTGATTAAATGTATTTTTTCCCTCAACAATCTGCAAACAAAACCCCATAATGACATGTCATGCAGATTCAGAAATGTTTGCAAATGTATAAAAAATGTAAACAGAAATATCTTAGTTACATAAGTATTCAGACCCTTTGCTGTCTTTCCTGTTTCCATTCATCATCCTAGAGATGTTTCTACAACTTAATTGGAGTCCACCTGTGGTAAATTCAATTGATTAGAAAGGATTTGGAAAGGCACATACCTGTCTATATACGATTCCACTGTTGACAGTTCATGTCAGAGCAAAAACCATGAGGTCAAAGGAAATGTCCGTAGAGCTCCGAGACAGGATTGTGATGAGGCACAGATCTGGGGAAGGGTACCAAAATATTTCTGCAGCATTGAAGCTCCCCAAGTGTTCTCCATCATTCTTAAATGGAAGAAGTTTGGAACTATCAAGACTCTTCCTAGAGTTGGCCGCTTGGCCAAACTGAGCAATCGGGGGAGAAGGGCCTTGGTCAGAGAGGTGTCCAAGACCCCAATAGTTACTCTTGACAGAGCGGAGATGGGAGAAGTGGAGATGGGAGAACCTCCCAAAAGGACAACCATCTCTGCAGCACTCTACCGATCAGGCCTTTATGGTAAAGTGGCCAGACGGAAGACACACCTCAGTAAAAGGCTCTTGACAGTCTGCTTGGAGTTTGCCAAAGACTCTCAGACCATGAGAAACAATATTCTCTAGTCTGATGAAACCAAGATTGGGCCTGATTGCCAAGCGTCATGTCTGGAGGAGACCTGGTACCATCCCTACGGTGAAGCATGGTGGTGGCAGCACCATGCTGTGGGGATGTTTTTCAGTGTTAGGGACTGGGAGACTATTCAGGATCGAGGGAAACATGATCAAAGCAAAGTACAGAGAGTTCCTTGATGAAAACCTGCGCCAGAACGCTCAGGAACTCAGACAGGGACAAAGGTTAATCTTCCAACAGGACAACGACCCTAGGCAAAACAACGCAGAAGTGGCTTCGGGACATGTCTCTGAATGTCCTGGAGTGGCCCAGCCAGAGCCTGGACTTGAACCCGATTGAACATCTCTGGAGAGGCCTGAAAATAGCTGTGCAGCGATGCTCCCCATCCAACCTGACAGAGCTTCAGAGGATCTGCAGATAAGAATTGGAGACACTCACCAAAAACAGGTGTGCCAAGCTTGCAACGTCATACCCAAGAAGACTCGAGGCTTTAATCGCTGCCAAGGTGCTTCAACAAAGTACTGAGTAAAGGGTCTGAATACTTATGTAATGTAATATTTCAGTTTTTTATTTGTAATACATTCTGCTTCGTCATTATGGGGTATTGTGTGTATATTAATTAAAGAAAAAAACGACTTAATACATTTTTAGAAATTTTGCTGGAATGTAACAAAATGTGGAAAAAGTGAAGGGGTCTTAATACTTTCCGAATGCACTGTATATGAATAATGCTGTCAGTAACCCCTCCAAAAAGAAATGTATAAAATTGTTTCATTTCCATATGTACTAGGAAGCTAAGTATTTGTTTCTTGTGCTTCAAGAATGTGACTGATCAAAGTGCCTCAGGACTTGAAAAATAAATCATTGAACTGATTGAAAGTATAAGGGCATATGGTGAACAAATGCCGTGGTCAAGGCGCCAGTGCAATGAGTGGAGCTAAAGCGTGTCTCAATTTTAGTTTAGAAAACGATCTCACTGCAGAAGTGACGGTTACAGGGATGGTTAAAAACAGCTTGATTGCCGTAGGAACATCAGGGAAATTGTGCAGAAGCGAGTGGTGCTTCAAATACAGCAGTTATGCAACATCTTTAATTGAGCTTCTCGCATTCTCCTTTGTTGTTGTTGACAACCTCAATACGTTACAGAAAGAGATTAAGTGTCCAGGTAGGTCTGGGACAGGTCGTCTGGATACTGGACAGCCAACAACTTGGCAGATGCAAACAGATGATCATCTTTAGCGACCAACTGTTCTTGAGGGCTCAACCAAAAAAAGCGGTTTGCGATTTTGTTCAAACTGGTGAACTGGCCTTTGAGTTGTATGGTTGCAAAATCAACAGTCCCTTATCTCTGGTATATCTTGGCATACCTCATTCAAGATACGTTCAAATTATGTGAAGCACAATGCACAATGTCTCAGGAAAGACCGTTTGGGTTGTCAATACTCAATATAGAAAACGGTTGGGCCGGCAACCTGGACCTACAGGCCGCTGTGAAAACATTTGCACATAAAAATGCAAGGCGACGCCGTCGCATATTGCAGCTCCTATAGGCCTCTACATAGAAGAAAAGAGATTGTATTATTAATGCTAATCTTAGAAAAAAGGGTTCCAAAAAGCTTATTCAGCTGTCCCCATAGGAGAACCCTTTTTGATTCCAGGTAGAACCATGTTGGGTTCCATGTAGAGCCCTCTGTAGAAAGGAGCCAAAATGGTTCTATCTATAACCAAAAGGGTTCTTCAAAGGGTTCTCCTATGGGGACAGGTTTAGGTAGAACCTTTGTTTTTTAGACTGGAGACTGGTTTTACGGACTTTACACCATTTTCTATCCAAGCTGGGAGAGAGTGTGAGGACGGCTCATGTCATGGAGATTCAGGTAGGCTATACAGGAGTGTGGTATATTTTTAAGAAATACGTTGGTTGCTGATTAGTATGCTGTTGTCTCTAACATTCATTTCACAATCTGCAATGTTTGAATTTCCAACTTTATTTACTGAACCAGTAATTACATTGTTGCCACCAGCCAGCAGTCCAAATGGACGCCCTGCGACACCATGTGCTGGGAGGTCCAGAGAAACTGCGTTATGCCAGTGCAATGATTGCTACTAAAGCTGTGTGTTACTGTATAAAAACATAATATAGCATGCTTGTATTGGATTCAGGCCTAGATTGTCCTCTTCCCTGATGTTAGCTGCAGAGATAGCTACAGTAGCTATGACATTCACAGGAAAGGTTCTACAACAACTTGTAACACTATGTATCTGCAAAGGGCGGCTGCCACAGACTGGGGAGCGCTGAGAATGTAAAATTCTGCTGCTTGAATATCACCTTGTTCAAAATTATTGTTGAAATTGTATGGTTTGGATATATGGAGTTTGCTGTGATGGAGGTGCACCGCTTAAGCAAATTCATAAACGACCTTATCATGTTACATCCACCATGCAGTGCTTGGACCCTTATTCATCAGGTTTGGAGAGGCAATCAGGTATATTGATAAGTCAGTAGATGTTGTCGCTGTGGGGGTGGCTGTTGGAACAGGACTCACAGATCCGGGGCGTGGGTAGGGGACCCGGCCTTCGTAGGGGGTCCAGTGGTGCTCTGGTCTCTCCCGGTGGGCAAACTGGCCATTGAACGCTGCTCGCACATCATCCATGTGGTACACACACACCGCATAGCCCTGGAACACAGCACTATGGAGAGGAGAGAAATGTATGTTGATATGTTCATTTCAATATACCAGTAAATGGTATGAACATTAAAAACATGACTCAGCTGACCTTGTAGTGCTGAAGAGGCCAAAAATCTCTGGATTCTTCTCATCCTTGTTCTTCAACACAAATACATCCTCTGAAATGTGACATTTAATAACATATGAATTTATTTGGAAGACATGCATAACAATCAGCTAATGGTGCGTGATTTCACCTGACATAGTAAATGTGCTCACTCGTCAGGACACCGTTGCTCAGAGGAGCTAGCCAACAACACAGCTACAGTTACACAATCACTTCAAACTGAAGCTGGAAAGGCTGTAAACTAGCTGCAATTTGTTTCATTTGACCTTTTTTCAATGGATATTTTTTGTATATATGCCTAAAAATGATGCCAGCTGATTCATTATTTTAGCTGGCTGAGAAACGCTTCCTGCTTTTCTGTCTCATCCTGACTCCTGAAATGTTCATTACTATAGGACAGCTGAAGATCTCATTTTAATTTTGAAACAATGTTGCAAATGTTGAAGAGAAAGACAGCAAGGTTTACGCAAATCTCCTCCATTGAAAACTAAATGTTAGTCTAAAAGTAATGTGAGATAATGTCTAGATGCTTTTTATAGTGGAGATGAAGTTTATACGTTGCCTGTCTGGGCTGATGAGACAGAGGATTGTGCAGTCAGATGGAACAGGGTAAATAGGCATTTTAACGTCATAGATTTAGCCGGTGGTAACTTGTGGAATAGACACCTGCTGAAATGCAGTTTTGGCAAATCAGTATTCAGGATTAGACCCACCCGTTGTATAAACGTTGCTATGGAGTTGCTACTGTAAGAGAGTTTATAGCTACTGGCTACCTGCTGTTAGCTAAAAAACCTACCTAGTCAATGAAAAAATGGACAATAAAAATGACAAAGGACAGGAAAAAGGACGGGAAAACAAATAACTAAACTTACACAAGCAAGAGAAAACAATTCAGACAGAAAACAAGAAAGGTAGGCTTGGTTTATGTTCTAAAACACCTAGGTAGAACTAGCCAAGTGCAAACCAGCTGTAACATCTACTGTATCCAGCTGTAATCAACTAAGATGGATACATTTACAAGCCCCAAGCTCAGCAACCTTGCTATCAAATATGCAGAAGGTATTGCCAGTGAAGCAGGGAAGAAAAATGATAAAGCAAAGGTTTTAGACGAGCACCCAGAGATCCTAAGAGCAGACTTTATGCTACAAAAAGACAAAGAAATCAATGTGGATCTTCTATTTTTCACTGAACGTCCAAATGTTTGGCATGCAGCCCAGCGCAAAGCGCACAAACATCTTAAAATGTCTGGAAACAAGACCATGAGACAGTTGTATGTGGACACAACCCCAGAATGGAATTCATATTAATATATATAATAATGGAACAGTAATGATCCAGTCTAGAGCTGTTTGAAGAAGAGTTCGACAGAATGTATCCTTTAGTGGATGATGAACTAAAAACGGACGTCTCCACTAACAATGCCTGTAGCAGCTGTGTGCACCCCAAAAACTTTACCTACCCTGACCTGCCAACCTCCCAACAGTCTGACCACGTTCAGCTGAACACACATCCAGAGGACATGGGACAGGATCCGGTTCAACCCGGGAGACCGCCCAAAACTATTCCCAAGACAACAGACAGCTAAATTATGGTGTCCCACTACTGACAGTGCACTATAACTGCGCTATCAAGCCAAGCTGGAAAGTCTTGACAACCTTACATTACATGCTGGGACAAATGACCTGCGCACAATAGGAGAAAGAGTGGCAGAGAAAGCACACACCCTGTTCCCAAGGACAAACATGATTATATCCACCCTTCTACCAAGCAAAGATCTCTCCTGGCAAATGATCCATACTGTCAACCAAAGAATCACCATGGACTGTGCCTCACTACCAAATGTCCGCATCTCTTACCACCCCAACCTGACATGTAAGCACTTGTACGACCACGTACACCTGGTCCATGAAGGATTCAGAATATTTGCCAAGGACCTGAAGGACCTGAGTTCCACAATCATACCAGCCGAGCAACAGAGCCCCCCCACCTCCTCGCTATCTAAGAAGAGAGAGGAGGCCAATTTAATCTCAGATGAGCAAGACACAGACATCTCTTGCCACTGCTAACACATCCAACACAAAGGTATTGAATCACCTTTGGCAGGGATTTACAGCCTCAAGTCTTCTTGGGTATGATGCTACAGAAAAACCTTATTTACATAAGAATTCAGACCCTTTGCTATAAGACTTTAAATTGAGCTCAGGTGCATCCTGTTTCCATTGATCATCCTTGAGATGTTTCTACAACTTGACTGGGGTCCACCTGTGGTAAATTCAATTGATTGGACATGATTTGGAAAGGCACACACCTGTCTATATGAGGTCCCAAAGTTAACAGTGCATGTCAGCGCAAAAACCAAGTCATAACGGACAAAGGAATTGTTCGTAGAGATCCGAGACAGGATTGTGTTGAGCCACCGATCTGGGGAAGGCTATCAACAAATGTCTGCAGCATTGAAGGTCCCCAAGAACACAGTGACCTTCATCATTCTTAAATTGTAGAAGTTTGGAACCACCAAGACTCTTCTTAGAGCTGGCCGCTTGGCCAAACTGAGCAATCGGGAGAGAAGGGCCTTGGTCAGGGAGGAGACCAAAAACCCGATGGTCACTCTGACAGAGCTCCAGAGTTATTTTTTAAATTCTTAGTTTTATTTAATTAAATGTATTGACTGAAGATTACACAATACACTAGCTGTAGTGTTTTACCTGTATACATTATTATACAGTTGAAGTTGGAAGTTTACATACACTTAGGTTGGTGTCATTACAACTTGTTCTTCAACCACTCCACAAATTGTGTCCCACCACCCGCCAACCCCTCTTTTTATGCTTCTACTACTCTCTGTTCATCATATATGCATAGTCACTTTGACGATACCTACATGTACATTCTACCTCAATAAGCCTGACTAACAGGTGTCTAACAGTTATATAGCCTTGCTACTCTTTTTTCAAATTACTTTTTACTGTTGTTTTATTTCTTTACTTACCCCCCCCCCACCACACACACACACACACACACACACACACATACCTTCTTTTACCGCACCATTGGTTAGAGCCTGTAAGTAAGCATTTCACTGTAAGGTGTTACTATGTTACTATAACACTATTATTCGGCGCACATGACAAATAAACTTTGATTTGATTTGATTAACAAACTATAGTTTTGGCAAGTCGGTTAGGACATCTACTTTGTGCACAAGTAATATTTCCAACAATTGCTTACAGACAGATTATTTCACTTATAATTCACTGTATCACAATTACAGTGGGTCAGAAGTTTACATTCACTAAATTGACTGTGCCTTTAAACAGCTTGGAAAATTCCAGAAAATGATGTAATGGCTTAAGAAGCTTCTGATAGCTAATTGACATCATTTGAGTCAATTGGAGGTGTACCTGTGGATGTATTTGAAGGCCTACCTTCAAACTCAGTGCCTCTTTGCATGACAACATGGGAAAATCAAAGAAATCAGCCAAGACCTCAGGAAAACAATTGTAGACCTCCACACGTCTGGTTCGTCCTTGGGAGGAATTTCCAAACGCTTGAAGGTACCACGTTCATCTGTACAAACAATAGTACGCAAGTAGAAACACCATGGGACCACGCAGCCATCATACCGCTCAGGAAGGAGACGCGTTCTGTCTCCTATAGATTAACGTACTTTGGTGAGAAAAGTACAAATCAATCCAGAACAACAGCAAAGGACCTTGTGAAGATGCTGGAGGAAACAGGTACAAAAGTATCTATATCCACAGTCAAACGAGTTCTATATCGACATAACATGAAAGGCCGCTCAGCAAGGAAGAAGCCACTGCTCCAAAACCTACGTAAAAAATACTGACTACAGTTTGCAACTGCACATGACAAAGATCGTACTTTTTGGAGAAATGCCCTCTGGTCTGATGAAACAAAATAGAACTGTTTGGCCATAATTACCATTGTTATGTTGAGGAAAAATGGGGAGGGTTGCAAGCCAAAGAACATCATCCCAACCGTGAAGCACGGGGGTGGCAGCATCATGTTTTGGGGTTGCTTTGCTGCAGGAGGGACTGGTGCACTTCACAAAATCGATGGCATTGTGAGGGAGGAATATTATGTGGATATATTGAAGCAACTTCTCAAGACATCAGTCAGGAAGTTAAAGCTTGGTCGCAAATGGGTCTTCCAAATGGACAATGACCCCAAGCATACTTCCAAAGTTGTGGCAAAATGGCTTAAGGACAACAAAGTCAAGGTATTGGAGTGGCCTTCACAAAGCCCTGACCTCCACAAAGCCCTGACCTCAATCCAATAGAAAATATGTGGGCAGAACCGAAAGAGCGTGTGTGAGCAAGGAGGCCTTCAAACCTGAAGCAGTTACACCAGCTCTGTCAGGAGGAATGGGCCAAAATTCACCTAATTTATTGTGTAAAGCTTTTGACCCAAGTTCAACAATTTAAAGGAAATGCTACCAAATACTAATTGAGTGTATGTCAACTTCTGACCCACTAGGAATGTGATGAAAGAAATAAAAGCTGAAATAAATAATTCTCTCTACTATTATTCTGACATTTCACATTCATTCTTAAAATCAAGTGGTAATCCTAACAGACATAAGACAGGGAATTTTTACTAGGATTAATGTCAGGAATTGTGAAAAACTGAGTTTAAATGTTTTTGGCTAAGGTGTATGTGAACTCCCGACTTCAACTGTATGTACTATTATTGTTACCACTGAAATTAACTGTATTTCATTATGCTCCTTGCATTGTAGTGTATTTACTGAAATGTAATATCCACAAATTGTGTTTAATACCAATAAAGCAATCTGAATTTGAATTTGAAGTGAGAGAAAGAGAGGGAGACAGAGAGAGAGAGAGAGAGAGAGAGGGAGAGAGAGGGGGAGGAAGGGAGAGAGAGCTTCAGGGTTCCATCAAGAAAATGTGCTATAGTTATATCCCCTGCCTTCACACACACACACACACGTCTGTACCTAGCTCGTCAAAGTGTGTGTCGATGCCATTGGGTCCAGCCACAGAGCAGATGAGACGAGTCTTTAGGAAGGAGCTCCAACGATTCACCAACATCCTCTGACCTCCCTGATCATTCTGAAGGGAGAGGATGGAGAAAGGGAGAGGGAAGAGGTTAGAATGGGAAGGAGTCGATGACAGTATACAGGACCTTCAGAAAGTTTTCACACCCCTTGACTTTTTCCACATTTGTTATGCTACAACAGCCTGAATGCAAAATGTATCAAATTTAGATTTTTTTTGTCACTGGTCTGCACACAATATCACATAATGTCAAAGTGGAATTATGTTTTTAAAAATGTTTAAAAAAAAGCTGAAATGTCTTGAATCAATAAGTATTCAAACCCTTTGTTATGTCAAGCCTAAATACGTTTAGCAGTACACATTTGCTTAACAAGTCACATAATAACTTGCATGGTTTGTGCTTAACATGACTCCACACATACAAATATCTGTAAGTTCCCTCTATCGAGAGGTGAATTTCAAACACAGATTCAACCACAAAGACCAGAGAGGGTTTCCAATATACAGTGCCTTGCGAAAGTATTCGGCCCCCTTGAACTTTGAAGCCTTTTGCCACATTTCAGGCTTCAAACATAAAGATATAAAACTGTATTTTTTTGTGAAGAATCAACAACAAGTGGGACACAATCATGAAGTGGAACGACATTTTTTGAATATTTCAAACTTTTTTAACAAATCAAAAACTGAAAAATTGGGCGTGCAAAATTATTCAGCCCTTTACTTTCAGTACAGCAAACTCTCTCCAGAAGTTCAGTGAGGATCTCTGAATGATCCAATGTTGACCTAAATTACTAATGATGATAAATAAAATCCAACTGTGTGTAATCAAGTCTCCGTATAAATGCACCTGCACTGTGATAGTCTCAGAGGTCCGTTAAAAGCGCAGAGAGCATCATGAAGAACAAGGAACACACCAGGCAGGTCCGAGATACTGTTGTGAAGAAGTTTAAAGCCGGATTTGGATACAAAAAGATTTCCCAAGCTTTAAACATCCCAAGGAGCACTGTGCAAGCGATAATATTGAAATGGAAGGAGTATCAGACCACTGCAAATCTACCAAGACCTGGCCGTCCCTCTAAACTTTCAGCTCATACAAGGAGAAGACTGATCAGAGATGCAGCCAAGAGGCCCATGATCACTCTGGATGAACTGCAGAGATCTACAGCTGAGGTGGGAGACTCTGTCCATAGGACAACAATCAGTCGTATATTGCACAAATCTGGCCTTTATGGAAGAGTGGCAAGAAGAAAGCCATTTCTTAAAGATATCCATAAAAAGTGTCGTTTAAAGTTTGCCACAAGCCACCTGGGAGACACACCAAACATGTGGAAGAAGGTGCTCTGGTCAGATGAAACCAAAATTGAACTTTTTGGCAACAATGCAAAACGTTATGTTTGGCGTAAAAGCAACACACCATCCCCACTGTCAAACATGGTGGTGGCAGCATCATGGTTTGGGCCTGCTTTTCTTCAGCAGGGACAGGGAAGATGGTTAAAATTGATGGGAAGATGGATGGAGCCAAATACAGGACCATTCTGGAAGAAAACCTGATGGAGTCTGCAAAAGACCTGAGACTGGGACAGAGATTTGTCTTCCAACAAGACAATGATCCAAAACATAAAGCAAAATCTACAATGGAATGGTTCAAAAATAAACATATCCAGGTGTTAGAATGGCCAAGTCAAAGTCCAGACCTGAATCCAATCGAGAATCTGTGGAAAGAACTGAAAACTGCTGTTCACAAATGCTCTCCATCCAACCTCACTGAGCTCGAGCTGTTTTGCAAGGAGGAATGGGAAAAAATTTCAGTCTCTCGATGTGCAAAACTGATAGAGACATACCCCAAGCGACTTACAGCTGTAATCGCAGCAAAAGGTGGCGCTACAAAGTTTTAACTTAAGGGGGCTGAATAATTTTGCACGCCCAATTTTTCAGTTTCTGATTTGTTAAAAAAGTTTGAAATATCCAATAAATGTCGTTCCACTTCATGATTGTGTCCCACTTGTTGTTGATTCTTCACAAAAAAATACAGTTTTATATCTTTATGTTTGAAGCCTGAATTGTGGCAAAAGGTCGCAAAGTTCAAGGGGTCAAAAGGTCGCAAAGTTCATTTTTACCATTCCTCCTTGCAAAACAGCTCGAGCTCAGTGAGGTTGGATGGAGAGCATTTGTGAACAGCAGTTTTCAGTTCTTTCCACAGATTCTCGATTGGATTCAGGTCTGGACTTTGACTTGGCCATTCTAACACCTGGATATGTTTATTTTTGAACCATTCCATTGTAGATTTTGCTTTATGTTTTGGATCATTGTCTTGTTGGAAGACAAATCTCCGTCCCAGTCTCAGGTCTTTTGCAGACTCCATCAGGTTTTCTTCCAGAATGGTCCTGTATTTGGCTCCATCCATCTTCCCATCAATTTTAACCATCTTCCCTGTCCCTGCTGAAGAAAAGCAGGCCCAAACCATGATGCTGCCACCACCATGTTTGACAGTGGGGATGGTGTGTTCAGCTGTGTTGCTTTCACGCCAAACATAACGTTTTGCATTGTTGCCAAAAAGTTCAATTTTGGTTTCATCTGACCAGAGCACCTTCTTCCACATGTTTGGTGTGTCTCCCAGGTGGCTTCTGGCAAACTTTAAACAACACTTTTTATGGATATCTTTAAGAAATGGCTTTCTTCTTGCCACTCTTCCATAAAGGCCAGATTTGTGCAATATACGACTGATTGTTGTCCTATGGACAGAGTCTCCCACCTCAGCTGTAGATCTCTGCAGTTCATCCAGAGTGATCATGGGCCTCTTGGCTGCATCTCTGATCAGTCTTCTCCTTGTATGAGCTGAAAGTTTAGAGGGACGGCCAGGTCTTGGTAGATTTGCAGTGGTCTGATACTCCTTCCATTTCAATATTATCGCTTGCACAGTGCTCCTTGGGATGTTTAAAGCTTGGGAAATCTTTTTGTATCCAAATCCGGCTTTAAACTTCTTCACAACAGTATCTCGGACCTGCCTGGTGTGTTCCTTGTTCTTCATGATGCTCTCTGCGCTTTTAACGGACCTCTGAGACTATCACAGTGCAGGTGCATTTATACGGAGACTTGATTACACACAGGTGGATTGTATTTATCATCATTTGTCATTTAGGTCAACATTGGATCATTCAGAGATCCTCACTGAACTTCTGGAGAGAGTTTGCTGCACTGAAAGTAAAGGGGCTGAATAATTTTGCACGCCCAATTTTTCAGTTTTTGATTTGTTAAAAAAGTTTGAAATATCCAATAAATGTCGTTCCACTTCATGATTGTGTCCCACTTGTTGTTGATTCTTCACAAAAAAATACAGTTTTATATCTTTATGTTTGAAGCCTGAAATGTGGCAAAAGGTCGCAAAGTTCAAGGGGGCCGAATACTTTCGCAAGGCACTGTATCAGTGCATGTCAGAACAAAAACCAAGCAATGAGGTCGAAGGAATTGTCCGTAGAGCTTAGAGACAGGATTGTGTCGAGGCATAGATATGGGGACGGGTACCAAAACATTTCTGAAGCATTGACTGTCCCCAAGTACACAGTGGCCTCCATCAATCTTAAATGGAAGAAGTTTGGAACACCCAAGATTCTTCCTAGAGCTGGTCGCCTGGCCAAACTGAGCAATCGGGGGAGAAGGGTCTTGGTCAGGGAGATGACCAAGAACCCAATGTTCACTCTGACAGAGCTCTAGAGATCCTCTGTGGAGATGGGAGAACCTTTCAGTAGGACAACCATCTCTGCACCACTCCACCAATCAGGCCTTTACGGAGACAGAAGTCACTCCTCAGTAAAAGGTACATGACAGCCTGCTTGGAGTTTGACAAAAGGCACCTAAAGACTCTCAGACCATGAGAAACTGTATTTTATGGTCTGATGAAACCAAGATTGGCCTGAATGCCAAGCGTCACATGTGGAGGAAACCTGGCACCATCCCTAAGGTGAAGCATGGTGGTGGCAGCATCATGCTGTGGGGATGTTTTTCAGTGGCAGGGCAACTTCAAACAGCCAAGACAAAGCAGGAGTGGCTTTGGGTTAAGTCTCTGAATGTCCTTGGGTGGCACAGCCAGAGCCCGGACTTGAACACGATAAAACATCTCTGGAGAGACCTGAAAATTGTTGTGCAGCAACGCTCCCCATCTAACCTGACAGAGCTTGAGAGGATCTGCATAGAATAATGGGAGAAATTCTCCAATTACAGTTGTGCCAAGCTTGTAGTGTCATACCCAAGAAGACATGAGGCTGTAATCGCTGCCAAAGATGCTTCAACAAAGTAAATCGTATGTAAATGTGATATTTCTGTTTAGTTTTTTTTAATAAATTAGCAAAAGTCCAAAAATTAGATTTTGCTCTGTCATTATGGTGTATTTTGTGTTATTAATCATTTTTAGAATAACAAAATGTGGAAAATGTCAAGGGGTCTGAATACTTTCCGAAGGCACAGTATGTTTGGAACAAATCCAACACAACATACCACTCTCCATATTTTCAAGCATAGTGGTGGCTGCACCATGTTATCGGTATGCTTGAAATCGTTAAGGACTGGAGAGTTTTTCAGGATAAAAAATAAACGGAACGGAGCTAATCACAGGTAAAATCTTATAGGAAAACTGGTTCAGTCTGCTTTCCACCTGACACCTGGAGATGAATTCACCTTTCAGCAGGACAGTAACCTAAATCATAAGGCCAAATCTACGCTGTAGTTACTTCCAAAGAAGACATTAAATGTTTGTGAGTGGCTGAGTTACAGTTTTAACTTCAATCTGCTTGAAAATCTATGGCAAGACTATGGTTGTCTAGTAACGGTCAACAACCAATTTCACAGAGCATGAAGAATTTTGAAAAGATTGTAACATGCATTGACTCATGGGTGTGAATATTTGTGGAAATAAGATAATTATGTATTTCATTTTCTATAAATTTACAAGAATTTCTAAAAACACGTTTTCACTTTTTCATTATGTGGTATTGTGTATGGTATTGTGTATGATTTTTTTTAAATACATTTTTAACTCAGGCTGTAACACAACAAAATGTGGAATAAGTGAAGGGGTATGAATACTTTGAAGGCACTGTATATGGGGATATTCTGGCATGCAGGATAAAGCAAAGCATTAGTTCCGTTCTCACCGCACAGACCCGTCCCACCCTGGTGTAAACAGCCTTGTTAACCCCCTCTGCGTCCGTCCCTCTCTCCGTGAAGAAGAAGTAGACCTTGTCATCATCCCTGTCATTGTTATCAGGAATCACCACCGACCCAATAAACTTCGGCTCTGGAGGAAAGATGACAGTTTCAGAAAGAGAAGTTGAAATTGACCATGTAATGTAATTAAGCTTTCCAGTACAAACCTTACTGTGCTGTCCTGGAAATGTCACACAATCTACTTTAATTCAACTTTATTTAGGCATGAAAGCATATACACTGAGAGTACAAAACATCAAGAACACCTGCTTTTTCCATGTCATAGACTGAACAGGTTTATTCAGGTGAATGCAGTGTAGATGAAGGGGAGGAGACAGGTTAAAAAAAGGATTTTGAAGCCTTGAGCCAAACGAGACATGGATATTGTGTATGTGTCAGTGGAGGCTGCTGAGGGGAGGACAGCTCATAACAGATAATGGAATGGTATGAAACACTTTCCAGCCATTACACTACATTTCAGCCAGGTAAGTGTGCAATTCAGAGGGTGAACTCAATATTAGGAAGGTGTTCCTAAAGTTTGGTATACTCAGAGTATACTCTATAGTTTGTGGAAAAAGGTACTGTTGGTATTATTATTGTAAATATATGTTTAATCCTCCGTTATTAAGACAATGGAAAGGTCAGATGCTTTATAATCTAAATGTTGAAAGTGAGTGGGCAACGGAGAGAAACAAAATGGTGCAGTTTGAGGCCATGTGGAAGAGAGTGGTGCGGGCGCTGGAGATGGGGGTGTGAGCAGGTGGGTCTGGGCAGGTGTGACGTTGTTGATGTTTGTGTGACATTGAAGTTTGTATGTGTATGTTCTGTATTGTAAAAAAAATATGAAATAACATTGTTAAAAAAATGAAATACATGTTTAAGTATTCAGTGTAGTATCCATTTGGGAAAATTAAAAAAGTGTTAAAAGTTTTAAAAAGCACTTACTTTAAGAGAACTTGTATCAACATAAGCAAATAGGAAATTCCCCATGTCACAGAGATTCAATAGGGACTACACCATCATTTCTGCTGTTAATTAAGAGAGAATTCTGCTCACGCAATTGATATTTGTGAAATAAGGTAAGCTATGACTTCACTGTGTTTTTGATTAACCCCCAGACTGAAATGTTAAAGGTAGGCATATGATATGTAGAATTCGCTCCGACATTACCTGGTAGCTCAAATTCTAAAATGTTCACCTAATTTCAGTTTAAAAGTGTAGAGAATCATTGCACAATCTAAACTGATGGGAAAATATTTTCAATGACCCAAAATATCTTATTTTTAGCTGTTTGAAGCTGGTGTACAAAAGAGCAAAAATAAGTAAAAGCTCAATTTAAGGACCGGGAGAAGCATAGAAATAGCACAAGTAGAACGGAACTACCACTTATCACACTTGATTTCAATGAGAATGAAAGATATATCAATAACACTTCTATGTGAATTTGGTTGTGTCACCACAAAGCAACATACTGGACGTCTTCAGTATGTAGTATATAGTTATTCAGAAGTTAAACATGTTTCAGGCCTAAAAGTTCATGGTTCATTTTTCATTTGTTTCCTCATTGGGGGCAGCAGGTAGCCTAGGGGTTAGAGTGTTGGGCCAGTAACAAATGGTTGCTAGATCAAATCCCAGAGGTGACAAGGTAAAAACCTGCCATTATGCCCCTGAACAAGGCACTGTTCCTAGGCTGTCATTGTTAGTAAAAATGTGTTCTTAACTGACTTGCCTAGTTAAATAAAACAATTGGAAAGGCATTCATACCTATTGATGACTGCAGGTGCTGCTGGAGCCAGCATTGTAAGAGCATGGTTAATAACTCAACTATTTTGTGTGCAGGAATTTGTCATGGTCATTTTATTTCCTAATACATATATCTATATAGTATCCAATCCTACAGTACACATTCATTGAGGACCGCTACGTCACGAAAATAACCCATGTTGCTAACGATCGTGGTGAGACTGTATATGTTGAAGTCGTGGGATCAGATGGAGCCAAGGTCGGTCATGTGATTCACTATTGAGACATATGAAAGTTTGCTACGATAAAGGGATGGTTACAGTTACTCTCTTCACGTGAATGTTCATCAAAAATGCATTGACCATAATCACAGTGTACTGGTCAGAGGTTTATTTATTTTTTACATTTGATCTTGTCCTGGTGGTAAATGGAACAATCTGGAAACCTGATGAATAACTAAATCAATACAATCTAATTAAAGTAATTTCAACATATTATTATCTACATCAAACCTGATACATAAATGCCCAGCCACTGACCATTGAGCTGTTGTCTGTCGTCTCTCTCAGTGCGTGTGTAGCTCTGGTTGTTCAGTCGACACAGAGCTGCGTCATTCTCCCAGTAGTCTGTGTACAGGCCAATATACAGCTCTCCTCCTAACAAACACACAGAGAAGTATATAAACCAGATGTTTCACAGGAGTTTTACACTTCTGTTTTTTCACACAGACATACAATGAATAACAAAATTACAATCAATTGCAAATGTTGGTGATTCTGAGAAACTATGTTTAGTTATTTATCACAATCAATACTTTATTTCCACATGGTGGCAGCATTGTGCTAAAACTAAACCTGTCCCAGAGCACTGTGCAATACTCAGTAACAGCAATTCTACTAGACTAGAGTACGAGTCTTGAAAAGGGTTAGGGTTAACGTGCCTGACTGAGACAGAGAGACAACTGGGATAAGAACATACTGTGTCATGAAACACAAAAGAAGGTAGAAAGTGAAAGAACAGAAGTGAATTATGTGCTAGGTATTCTTACTGTCCAGGGTGGATGTAACGGGGCTGTTGTGGTCGTAGGGACATCTCCCTCTGCCGCTCTCTATACTCTGCTCCTCCAGCTCAAACTGCCTGACCTGGGGACAAAAAAGTAGCAGTGAGAACACACACAGCGACATCCCTGAGCTTGACCTTAGCGTGCCTGGTGCCAGAGGAAGATTCTTTGCTTTTCCTGATGGTGCTGTTGTCACAGGTCCTCTCAGACTGACCGTGGATTATATCACAGCCCAAACAAACACACTCCCTCTCTCTCAGAGGACACACAAACTACCTCTAAGTACCAACTCCCTCTCTCTCAGAGGACACACAAACTACCTCTAAGTACCAACTCCCTCTCTCTCAGAGGACACACAAACTACCTCTAAGTACCAACTCCCTCTCTCTCAGAGGACACACAAACTACCTCTAATTACCAACTCCCTCTCTCTCTCTCTCTCTCTCTCTCTCTCTCTCTCTCGCTCTCTCTCACACACACACACTCTTGCTTCTCTCTCTCTCTCTCTCTCTTGCTTCTCTCTCTCTCTTGCTTCTCTCTCTCTCTCTCGCTTCTCTCTCTCAATTCAATTCAATTCAATTCAAGGGCTTTATTGGCATGGGAAACATGTGTTAACATTGCCAAAGCAAGTGAGGTAGATAATATATAAAGTGAATATATAAAGTGAAAAACAATAACAATTAACAGTAAACTCTCTCTCTCTCTCTCTCTCTCTCTCTCTCTCTCTCTCACACACACTCTTGCTTCTCTCTCTCTCTCACCCTTGCTTCTCTCTCTCTTGCTTCTCTCTCTCTTTCTTGCTTCTCTCTCTCTCTCTCTCTCTCTCTTTCTCTCTCTCTCTCACTCACACACTCTTGCTTCACTCTCTCTGTCTCTCTCTCACACTCTTGCTTCTCTCTCTCCCTGTCTCTCTCTCACACTCTTGCTTCTCTCTCTCTCTCGCTCTCTCTCTCTCACACACACGCTTACTTCTCTCTCTCTCACACTCTTGCTTCTCTCTCTCTCTCTCTCTCTCTCTCTCTCTCTCTCTCACTCTTGCTTCTCTCTCTCTCTCTTTCTCACTCACACACCTTTGCTTCTCTCTCTCTCTGTCTCTCTCTCACACTCTTGCTTCTCTCTCTCTCTCTCTCTCTCTCTCTCTCTCTCTCTCTCTCTCTCTCTCTCACACTCTTGCTTCTCTCTCTCTCTCTCTCTCTCTCTCTCACTCTTGCTTCTCTCTCTCTCTTGCTTCTCTCTCTCTCTCTTGCTTCTCTCTCTCTCTCTTTCTCTCTCTCTCTCACTCACACACTCTTGCTTCTCTCTCTCTGTCTCTCTCTCACACTCTTGCTTCTCTCTCTCTCTCTCTCTCTCTCTCTCTCTCTTTCGCTTCTCTCTCTCCCCCATTTCTTAGAAGACACATAAACTAACTGCCAGTAGGCTACCATTGTCACGCCCTGACCTTAGAGATCCTTTTTATTCTCTATTTTGGTTAGGTCAGGGTGTGACTAGGCTGGGTAGTCTAGTTTTTTCAAGTCTATGTTGGCCTGGTATGGTTCCCAATCAGAGGCAGCTGTCTATCGTTGATCTTGTTTTTCTGTAGTGCCTGTGAACACTGCATTTACTTCACGTTTTGTATTGTTTTTGGTGACTTTCATTTATTAAAACACGTGGAACTCTACGCACGCTGCACCTTGGTCCATTTAGTGTGTCAACGATCGTGACAACCATAGATTAATAAAATGTCAATGTTTTACCTACAGATTCCATATTACTGTATCTCATATTACTGTATTGACTGTATTTTTATTATTAAAAAAATTAAATGTATTATTTGTGCAGTTCTCTATTAAAATGTTTGTTATTTGTTACATTTGACTGTTTATTAAAACCTAGCATTACTACAAATGTTTCTGAAATTGAGACAGATATATAGTATTGAATAAATACATTGAACAATCTCTTTCATAATTTTGTTAAACAATAAAAGCTCATTTACCAACATTTAAAATGGATATATAGCATTTTTGAAAAAATCTCGTCATTTATATCACTCCTTGTGTAGCTCTGTGTTTCACTGTCAGGTGAATAAACAAACTCCCCTTCTCTCTCTCTCTCAGGAGACACAAACTGACCAGTGGATGTGTTGCGGTATTTACGGATCATTTAAGAAAGACTGCATGTGTCCCAAAGAACAGATGACGAGACTGAGCCAAACCAGCAGCAAGTCCTTCTGAATGTGTTCATACATTTATTAGGTTCACCACCCCGTTCACAAAAATGGTTTGTTCCTGCAGACAGTGAGTCACGTGGCCGTGGCTTGCTATATAAAGCAGGGAGACAGGCATCCAGTTACTGTTCGCTCGAACGTTAGAATGGCTAAAACGAGTGACCTGGGCAAAAAACATCCGGTCATTGGCAGTCCTGTGGGCAAAAACAGCTTGTTGATGAGATGTCAAAGGAGAAAGGCAAAAAGTACAACAATGGTGTGCAGAACGGCATCTTGGAACTCACAACTCATTGGTCCTTGTCACGGATGGGCTATTTCAGCAGACGACCAGTCCACACCGGGTATCCATGGCCACAGGAACTAGGGGTGCTCAGGGTGCTGCAGCACCCCCTGAAAAATCATAATTATATATTGTGATTTTCTTCACTCCAATTCGCATACCTCTTGTAACGGATCTCGTCCTCCTCTTCTGAGGAGGAGTAGCGAGAAGGATCGGAGGACCAATGCGCAGCGTGGTAAGTGTCCATAATGTTTAATCAAACACAACAGAACACTGGAACAAAACAATAAACGTGAATAAATGAAACAGTCCTGTGTGGTAACAAACACTGACACGGAAGACAAACACTCAAAACTCAAAAGTGAAACCAGGCTACCTAAGTTTGATTCTCAATCAGGGACAACAATTGACAGCTGCCTCTGATTGAGAACCATACTAGGCCAAACACAGAAATCCCAAATTATAGAAAAACGAACATAGAAAACCCACCCAACTCACGCCCTGACCATACTAAAACAAAGACATAACAAAGGAACTAAGGTCAGAACGTGACAGTACCCCCACCCCCCCAAAGGTGCGGACTCCGGCCGCAAAACCTAAACCTATAGGGGAGGGTCTGGATGGGTGTCTATGTTCGTTTTTCTATAATTTGGGATTATAGTCTCAAATTCAGTTTCCACATCACTAAGGAATTATCATGGTCCACACACCCTCATGAAGAGGGCATGACAACGCCTCTACCCCTTCAGAATGCTGAAAAGGGCCCTCGGATCCTCAAAAAGTTCTACAGCTGCACCATTGAGAGCATCTTGACTGGCTGCATCATCGCTTGGTATGGCAAATGCTTGGCATCTGATCTCAAGGCGCTACAGAGGGTAGTGAGTACAGGCCAGCACATCACTGGGCCCAGCTTCCTGCCATCCAGGACCTTCCTGCCATCCAGGACCTCTGTTAAAGACTCCAACCACCCAAGTCATTGACTGTTCCCTCTGCTACCGTACGGCAAGCGGTACTGATGCACCAAGTCTGGAACCAATAGGACACTGAACAGCTTCTACCCCCCTTCTACCCCAAGCCATGTTTCATGAGCTGAAATGAAAGATCCCAGACATTTTCCATAAGCACAAAAAGCTTATTTCTCTCAAATTTGTTTACATCCCTGTTAGTGAGCATTTTTTCTTTGCCAAGATAATCCATTCACCTGACAGGTGTGGCATATCAAGAAAATTATTAAACAGCATGATCAATACACAGATGCACCTTGTGCTGGGTACAATAAAAGGCCACTCTAAAATGTGCAGTTTTGTGACACAACACAATGCCACAGATGTCTGAAGTTTTTCTCTGCCACAAGCCGTCTACTACGGAGTTTTAGAGAATTTGGCAGTACATCCAACCTTCCTCACAACCGCAGACCAATTGTATGGCGTTGTGTGGTAAGCGGTTTGATGATGTCTACATTGGGAACAGAGTGCCCCGTGGTGGCGGTGGAGTTGTGGTATGGGCAGGCAAAAGCTACGGACAACGAACACAATTGCATTTTATCGATGGCAATTTGAATGCACAGAGATATTGAGACGAGATCCTGAGGCCCATTGTGAGGCCCATTGTTTTAATGTGTCTGTGACCAACAGATGCATTTCTGTATTCCCAGTCATGTGAAATCCATAGATTAGGGCCTAATAAAATAATTTAAATTGAGTAATTTGCTTATATGAACTGTTACTCAGTAAAATCTTTGAAATTGTTGCATGTTGCATTTATATAATAGCTACCCGGACTATCTGTATTGACCCTTTTTGCACTCATCACATACACTGCTGTTACTTTTTATTATCATTCCTCTTGCCTAGGCACTTTATCCCTATGTATATGTACATATCTACCCCAATTACCACGTATCCCTGCACATCGACATGGTACTGCTGCCCCGTGTATGTCGCCAAGTTATCATTACTCATTTTGTATTGTTCTTTGTATTATTATTTTCCTGTTGTTCTATTTTTTCTTTCTCTCTGCATTGTTGGGAAGGGCCTATAAGTAAGCATTTCACTGTTAGTCTAAACCTGTTGTTTACGAAGCATGTAACAAAAACAATTTGATTTTAGTCAGAATTTTGCGTGTGCAAGAATGTTTTCTTGGCACACGTTAGGTCCCTTAATACCAATTGAGCAACTTTTCCATGCCCTGAAGAATTCAGGCTGTTCTGTAGGCAAAGGGGCTGCCACCCAGTACTAGATGTGTGTACCTAATAAACTGACCATTGAGTGTATATCAGACCCAATGGTAACTCCAAGTCAACAAACAACCCTCCCAACCCTGCTCACCTGTCCTGTGTGTCCCACCCTGATTTTGGCACAGTGAGGATTAAATGCTCCTGTTCCGCATGCCAACAGGTGGGTGGTGTTATACCGATGCAGCACCTTGATGTAGTTAGCACACTCTGGCTGTAGGGAGAGAGAGAGGGCAGAGGGATAGAGGAAGGTAGAGGGGAGCAGGGAGGGAGGGAGGGAGGGCAGAGGGATGGAGGAAGGTAGAGGGGAGCAGGGAGGGAGGGAGGGAGGGCAGAGGGATGGAGGAAGGTAGAGGGGAGCAGGGAGGGAGGGCAGAGGGATGGAGGAAGGTAGAGGGGAGCAGGGAGGGAGGGAGGGAGGGCAGAGGGATGGAGGAAGATAGAGGGGAGCAGGGAGGGAGGGAGGGAGGGCAGAGGGATGGAGGAAAGTAGAGGGGAGCAGGCAGGGACAAGCAGGATGGAGGAAGGGAGAGTGGTTAGGTATGTATTTGAAGGGTAAACTATGACACATTACATTTTTGAATAAATTATGGAGTGCTACAAACGTAGAATGATCAGATGATGTTACCTTCTCTCTGCCTTTCATCAGACAATCTTCTACCTGCGACACAGAGCTGGCCCAGTCGATCTGGGGAGAAATGACAATACATAACACACCAACACATGCATATCCACATGCACATGTACACACACTCACATACACAATGTATGTCTGTTTGACTGGTCTGCATCATAACATGTTGTGTCATGTATGTCCCTCTCTATCATCATTAAAGATACTCTCTCATCAGTGATAAAAGATACACATGTATTTACAACAATAATAATCTCGATTACCTAATAATAATGACTCAGTAGGAAATGGACAATTATAATCGCATTATTTTCTCTACATTACAGATATGTTTCGTAGTCAGTTATCCTGCCCTTTATGTCATTGTTTAACATAATTAAACATAATTAAAGTTAATAACACCTTATTATAACACACTCAACTATTACTTCAACCTCCTCGAGGAAACAGTTGGATCTGACAGCCATTATTACACGTATATAGGGCTGGAGAAGGACTGGTAATACGGAGACAAGTCCACCTAGCCTATCAGAGGTTAAGGGGGCAGACCTGGCATATGGCAGCATCTGTGTCCAACTGTGTGCTCTTTATGGAAAGACTCCTTGGTAATATAATGAGGATGCACAAACACATACACTCTGTTTAGGTAACCTAATGACCTTGAGGGGTAAGAGTTCAAG
The DNA here is from genome assembly GCF_013265735.2 of Oncorhynchus mykiss. Lineage (NCBI taxonomy): Eukaryota > Metazoa > Chordata > Actinopteri > Salmoniformes > Salmonidae > Oncorhynchus > Oncorhynchus mykiss. Next base: position 74,933,299 of record NC_048566.1, on the reverse strand, counting down.
TCCCCTCCACACACGAACAGACAGACTGACAGACAGGCCTACAGTACCTCTCTGTGTTGGTGGTTAACTCTCTCCAGGCTGAGGGAGTACATGATGTTTTTAGCCCCTACGTACAGCCTTTCATGGGCCTCGTCCAACAGCATGGTCTGGGGCTGCAGGGAGGGACCTGGTCCCTGAAACACCCACGTCCTGTTCAGATCCCATAACTCTGCACAGGGAGAGAGAAGAAAGAGAGAGAAAGAGAGACGGGAGAGAGAGTAAGAGAGAGAGAGAGTAAGAGAGAGAGAGAGAGAGAGAGAGATAGAGAGAGAGAGAGAGAGAAAGAGAGAGAAAGAGAGAGAAAGAGAGAGAGAGAGAGAGAGAGAGAGAGAGAGAGAGAGAGAGAGAGAGAGAGAGAGAGAGAGAGAGAGAGAGAGGAGAGAGAGATTAGGAGAGAGAGACTATTACAAGTCTATAGGCCATGCTTTCAGAACAAGCTTTCAAAGTTACACAACCAGTAGGATACAGTGGTGCCCACATGATCGAAGGCTTGTAAAATGTGAAAAATGTAACTACTTTATATCAGAAATCTGCACTCCGTGTAATAGCATACCTTCAAGCACTTTAACCAACATTATGTAAAAGAAGAGTTTCTGTGATGAATGTACATTTTTTCACTGGCTGTTTAGCATCAGCATAACAAATCGCACACCCTAAAGTGCTTTGTCCATCTGTGTGTGTGTGTGTGTGTGTGTGTGTGTGTGTGTGTGTGTGTGTGTGTGTGTGTGTGTGTGTGTGTGTGTGTGTGTGTGTGTGTGTGTGTGTGTGTGTGTGTGTGTGTGCGTGCGTGCGTGTGTTTTAAAGCTGAGCAATTACCCTGTCACATAGATTCCTGAAAGCTGCCCCAAATCCAACACTGTCTTGTACATTGTTCAAATGTTGCTGTATCATATGTTATGAACTTGAAGATACTAATCAGGAAGAACACTAGTCACATCCCAAAGCTTCTCCCAGAAGAACTCGGTAAGAACTCGGATGTAATGCCTGGGAAAGATGTTGTGATTGCTGAATGGGATATTTGATACTCACAGCCAAGCCTATCAGCTGTCTCGAGGGGAGGAAGTCATTTAATCAGACAGGAAACGGAACTGTTGTCTTTATCTGACCTTGGGTAGCGGTTGCCCTTAGGCACCGATCTAGGATCAGCTTACAGTCCTCAAATCCTAACTTGAACCATTGGGAGAATAATTTAAAACGGGCCTTAGATCAGTTTCTAGAGGCGACTTCTTCCTTCTGCCTTTAAGTTGTATTTATCCTATTGTGTCACTAGACCGTGAGTTTGATTAGGAGGGTGAAGTTTAATATTGACTGAACACATGGGTCACGCACACACACACACACACACACACACACACACACACACACACACACACACACACACACACGCACACACACACACACATACACACACACACACATTCACATATTTTCCCTCTAATCAAACCTGTCAGGTCTGCCTTCGATCATGTCTACCAGAGCCAGGAGCTACAGCCCCAGCGAGGGTCACATCCTGTGGGCTGTGGTGGGTTGCATGCCCTGGGCCCTAGAGCACGACTGGATGTCCTTGTGGACGATGAGACAGAGTCTGGAGTGTGTTAGGAAACCCCCTAAAGCTTCGTAGCGTCATGCAGAGCAGTCCAGGACACGGGTGGTTTATATGATCAAATGAGACTCTCTATTTGTATTCCTCCCTTTCCCAAATTGGAGCTGCCATTTTTTCTTGCCCAGACGAGAGGAGAATACTCCTGGCTACCATAACCATCACCTCCCCCTACCTGTCTCCTCAGACGGAACTTCTCTGGGGTTATATGTCAAGATTTAAGTAACTGCCAGTGTTTCAGGAGTGGGGGTTCTGTGATTTGTTATTTCAGCATCTGTGTTTTTAGTAGCATTACATCTACTACAGTATTAGATGTCTCGGTAGAGACCAATAGATTCGGTTTATTTTTCTGGTTTTAGATTTCTCTGGTAGATCCATTCTGTTTGTTTTGCTAGCATTAGAGATCTGTGTGGTAGAAACAGAGTGAAGGTTTGTTTAAAGAGGTATTAGATCTCTAGGTGCTGTTAGGATTGAGATTAGTCTGATTGTTTTGGTAGCGTCATTGATCTCAAACAGTGTGTGTGTATGTGTTTAAAAAATAAAAATTGCCGTTAGATCTCTATGGTGTAGACAGAGGGGATATGGTGGTGCTGATATGCCAGTGCCCAGACACGCTTCCTGTAATGATCTAAACCAGACAGTTACAGCTCTTAAAAGGCATGCAACTAGCACGCATTCAAGCACACACATACACTCCTGCACACACACATACACACACATGCACGCACACATACACCTGCACGCACACACATACACACAGATGCATGCAGGCACATGTGGCACGCAAACACACATACGTGGCGCTCACACACAAGTGAGGCACACTCACACACCTCCAGATGTAACACACTATGGAATGTGTAATGCTTCAGCTGACGATAACAAGGACAGACGTGTAGTGGAGCAGGAGGGAGTTTGTCATCCACTGAGGGAATGATGGGAACTGAATGGGATAGGTTAACATTCACTGAGGGAAAGAATGGGAACTGAATGGGATAAATTAACATCCACTGAGGGAATGATGGGAACTGAATGGGATAAGTTAACATCCACTGACAGAATGATGGGAACTGAATGGGATAAGTTAACATCCACTGAGGGAATGATGGGAACTGAATGGGATAGGTTAACATTCACTGAGGGAAAGAATGGGAACTGAATGGGATAAGTTAACATCCACTGACGGAATGATGGGAACTGAATGGGATAAGTTAACATCCACTGACGGAATGATGGGAACTGAATGGGATAAGTTAACATCCACTGAGGGAATGATGGGAACTGAATGGGATAATTAATTAAATTAAATTCATTGTTTTCTATAATTAAGTTTCCTTTTACTGTAAACCACTACATTTTTTTGTTTGAGTGTCGAATGTGTGCATTTTTGGCAACATACTATCTAAAAGTGAATAAGTCATCTTTACTTTAAAGAATGTACAGAACGTACAGTAGAAAAAAATAGTAAGTGACAGAATTGCTGCAGTAAAAGCTTTATTAGCAACATGAAATTGCTGCCATTGATCAACAACACATCCAACATACATGGCCTTTGGTTCAACAACACATCCAACATACATGGCCTTTGGTTCAACAACACATCCAACATACATGGCCTTTGGTTCAACAACACATCCAACATACATGGCCTTTGGTTCAACAACACATCCAACATACATGGCCTTTGGTTCAACAACACATCCAACATACATGGCCTTTGGATCAACAACACATCCAACATACATGGCCTTTGGTTCAACAACACATCCAACATACATGGCCTTTGGTTCAACAACACATCCAACATACATGGCCTTAGGTTCAACAACACATCCAACATACATGGCCTTAGGTTCAACAACACATGCAACATACATGGCCTTTGGTTCAACAACACATCCAACATACATGGCCTTTGGTTCAACAACACATCCAACATACATGGCCTTTGGTTCAACAACACATCCAACATACATGGCCTTTGGGTCAACAACACATCCAACATACATGGCCTTTGGTTTCCTAATGTGTAAAAAGAAAACACATTTCCGGTAATAAAGGGACAGAAGGGATCAAACACTAAAATGCCCAGTCGCGTTCTAATCTATATCTAATCTAATCTCTTATGTCGTCTTTCGCTATGCACCTTGGATAGAAATGCTTGTCCTGCCTTATCCACCCCTGGCAGTCTTCAGCTGAGATGTCTCTGCAGCCAGCATCCACTGCATCCAGAAGGGACATTTGGTCATGTTGCCGATGTTCATACACTTTCCACCTCCAGGAAGAAAAAAAATGAGGAAAGGCGAGTAAAGGGGGAGGAAAGGGGAAACCATTCTTAGATGGGCTGCAAACCAGTTTGTGATTGCATGTGAATGGTGGAATGCTACATTGTCCCAGGCAATCACAACTGTCTTCATGTTTCCTCCCAGCTGTTCCCTTTCTGCTTCTGGCACCAGTTGTTGGTGGAGGCCTTCTAAAAACAAAAGAAGACGCTCAGTGTTGTAGGGACCAATCTGGACCAAACCAGCACTCCAGATTGCAGTACACATTGTGATATTTGCTCCTCTCAGACCCGACACATCAACATTGGCCCTTTTCCCGATGACGTTTCTTCCCCGCCCTTTTCTTGCCAGGTTAAACCCTGCCTCGGCTACATCAATTATTTCATGTGGGTTCTGATTCTCCTCCAACTCCATGACTCTCTGAAAGAAATCACAAGACAATATGTGTAAATGCTTTTCAGTATGTCCTACTGTATGTACTGTAACCCATGTTTACATGTAGAGGAGCATAGTATAAAACTCACTATAGGAACAAGACATATTGGATAAACCATACCTGGACATCTTGATGCCGGAGTTCCCTGACCTGCTCACTGTTCCTTTCAACAGGAACTGTGTACAACTGTTTCATTCAGAGTCCAAGCCATGGTAGTCAGGCTGATGTTTTCCACACTGTGAAATACCAGGTTGTCCTCTACAATTCTGCTCTGAATTTCTCTCAGTTTTATTGCATTGTCAGCAATGGCCAATCCTACAACGGCATGCTCTTGGTCTTCACTGAAGAGCTTTCCTCTTCCCCCAGAGAGAGGAAGATGTTGCGTCCTTTAGAGGAACAAATACAACATATGTATTTGTATTGGGACTGGTGGCCTACAGTTACTGTGGGACATAGCAACAGCAATGATAGAAGAAGCCCTTGTGAAATGTGTTACTTACCTGTTGGTTTGTTGAAAATTCCGGATAATGGAAGCCACGGTTGACCGTCTGTGATTAGGCTGGACTCTTTGACCAGCCTCTCTCAGTGATAGAACATGGTTTATCACATGGTCTATGATGGTGGCTCTTATTTCATCAGTGACAACAGCGCTTACTCTCCTTTGAACACCACCATGCAATCTTACTCCTCTCCCCCTAACTCTCCCTCTCCTTTGTCCTGGTCCAGCTACTCCTCTCCTTGGTCTAACTACTCCGATCCTTGGTCCAACTACTCCTCTGCCTGGTCCAACTACTCCTCTTCCAGGTCAAACTACTCCTCTACCTAGTCCAGCTACTCCTCTCCCTGGTCCAACTACTCCTCTACCTGGTCCAGCTACTCCTCTACCTGGTCCAACTACTCCTCTACCTGGTCCAACTACTCCTCTGCCTGGTCCAACTACTCCTCTTCCAGGTCAAACTACTCCTCTACCTAGTCCAGCTACTCCTCTCCCTGGTCCAACTACTCCTCTACCTGGTCCAGCTACTCCTCTCCCTGGTCCAACTACTCCTCTACCTGGTCCAACTACTCCTCTGCCTGGTCCAACTACTCCTCTTCCAGGTCAAACTACTCCTCTACCTAGTCCAGCTACTCCTCTCCCTGGTCCAACTACTCCTCTACCTGGTCCAGCTACTCCTCTACCTGGTCCAACTACTCCTCTACCTGGTCCAGCTACTCCTCTACCTGGTCCAACTACTCCTCTACCTGGTCCAGCTACTCCTCTACCTGCTCCAACTACTCCTCTACCTGGACATACTTTTTTCTTTTTCTGCTCCTCTGTGTTGTTCTGTATCCACATTGAACAGAATCAATCCAAAGAGTCTCCTTTTTACTGTGTGTGTCGATGTAATTGAAAGAACCTCAACACCTGGCTATGTCTCCGATTGAGATTGGAATCAGCTGTGGTTTTCCTATTTTAAACAACTTACAGTAAATCAGCTATT